>NC_091978.1:232697218-232940065 GCF_044704955.1 Pristiophorus japonicus
TGGTACGGCCCTCACCTTCGCTCCCTCAAGTTCAAGGAACGCAGACTTAAATGGATATGGCTGAAAACTGGTTTAGGCATTCACCACCAGATCTGGTTGGACTACATAAAGCATTATCGGGTCCTGCTCTCGTCTGCCAAAATTACTCACTTTTCTAGAATCATTCTGGAATGCAAAGATAAACTTTCACCCTCACCTATGACAACAACTGTGAGGAGCTTATGGAATATTTGTCTCTAAGATTGAGACCATCCATTCAGCTGCCTTTGCCACTTCCCTTCCTTCCCGAAGCCTACCGGGCCAAACTTGCTCTAAGGTTCCCCCCCTGCCCTAGCCCTGAACTCGCATCTTTCTCCAGTTTCTCTCCGATCTCCCCTCATGACCTCTCCGCGCTCAGCTTGTCCACGAGACCCGACTAAATTGCTGACCACCCAACCTCCTTTTCTGGCTCCCATATTAGCCGACATTGATAATGGTTCTCTCATCAAGCACTGTCCCGATCTCCCTCAAATCTGCCATCACCCCCTCCTCAAAAATTCAACCCTTGATCCCTCTGTCCTTGCAAACTACCGCCCCATCTCCAACCTTTCTTTCCTCTCGAAAGTCCTTGAACGTGTTTTCGCCTCCCAAATCCGTCCCATCTTTCCCTCAACTACCTATTGCACCACTCCAATCAGGTTTCCGCCCCTGCCACAGCACCAAAATGGCTCTCTCATCAAAGTCACAAATGACATCTTTTGTGACTGTGACGAAGGTAAACTATTCCTCCTCATCATTCTTGACTTGTCGGCAGCCTTTAACATGATTGATCACTCCATCATTCTCCTACACCTCTCCACTGTCGTTCAGCTCGGTGAGACTGCACTCGCCTGTTTCCATTCTTATCTATCTAATCGTAGCCAGAGAATCACCTGCAATAGCTTCTCTTCCTGTTCCTGCATAATTATCTCTGGTGTCCCCTAAGGGTCTATCCTTGACCCCCTCCTATTTCTCATCTACATGCTGCCCCCAAGCAACATCATCCAAAAACACAGCATCTGTTTCCATATGTACGCTGATGACACCAGTCCTACCTCACCACTTCTCTGAACCCCTCCACAATCTGTACATTGTCAGACTGCTTTTCCGACATCCAGTTCTGGATGAGCAAAAATTTTCATAATTAAATATTGGGAAGATCGAAGCCATTCTCCACAAACTCTATTCCCTAGCCACTGACTCCATCCCTCTCCCTAACACCTGTCTGTGGCTGAACCACACCGTTCGCAACCTTGGTGTCATATTTGACCCGGAAATGAGCTTCCGATCACATATCTGCAACATAACTAAGACCGCCTATTTCCACGTATTTAACATCGCCTGTCTCCGCCTTTGCCTCAGTTCATCCACTGCTGAAACCCTCATCCATGCCTTTATTACCTCTTTACTTGACTATTCCAATGCACTCCTGGCTGGCCTCCCACTTTCTACCCAATGGAAACTTGAAGTCATCCAAAACTCAGCTGCCGTGGCCCAACTCGCACCAAGTCCCATTCACTCATCACCCCTGTACTCGCTCCCGGTTAAGCAATGTGTCAATTTCAAAATTCTCATCCTTGTTTTCAAATTCCTCCATGGCCTGGCCCCTCCCTATCTGTAATCTCCTCCAGTCCCACAGCCACCGCCCCCCCACCCCCCCAAAGATATTTGCGCTCCTCTAATTCTGCCCTCTTGAGCATCCCTGATCATAAGTGCTCAACCACTGGTGGGAGTGCCTTCCATTGCCTCGGCCCAAAGCTCTGGAATTTCTTGCCTAAATCTCCCCACCTCTTTGACCAAGCTTTTGGTCACCTGCCTTAATTTCGCCTTATGTGGCTCGGTGTCAAATTTTTTGTCTTATATTACTCCTGTGAAGCACCTTGGGAAATTTTACTACTTTAAAGGTGCCATGCAAATACAAGTTGTTGTTGCTTGATATGAAAAATTATTAAAAAGAAAAATCTTAATGGGCTAGAATTTACCATAAAAATAATGGTGAGGTTAACAGTACACACCGTTATTTATGCACAAATAAGCCCAAAAAGCGGCGCTCCTCTGTAAGCTGCATGAAAACAGCATCTTGCTGTCTGGCTCCCCATTTAAATGTATTGAACAGTATGAAGTTCCTGTACTTACATCATAGATACTGACTAAACTCATCACAGAAAGTCCGGACTTGTCCTTTTCAGTCTAAGTACCCTTTTTAATGGCGTGATGAGTCTAAAGCCCCGAATTTCCACATTCACGCTTTCTGGCGCCCATGTACGATAACATACGTTTTTTCCCCACCCCCGTTTGTGCAAAAAAACTCATCACTTTTCACATAGCAGAAGTTATTTTTAGCGCCGAGCTACCCAAAGATAATTCTGGGGGCGGAGCTTGTAGTGTGTGTCGAAAAATCACTGCGCATGCGCTGGAAAAAAAACTCACTGCACAAGCGCTGGAAAAAGAAAATCACTCACTAACTGAAAATACTATGGACTGAAATAGTATGAAATTGACACAAAGTTGCATTCAATTTTGTATTACGGCTACTGGATTGATAAGGCTCTTCTGCAAGTTTAACAACACCTCAATGTATGCTGTGAATGACATTTCCTTATAATAGTGCAAATTATTTTTCAATGTGCCTGGAGTATGATTGTTGTTCAGTCTGGCACAGAAGCTCTAGAACGAGCGTGGAGGACCTTCGGCCAAGGATTGCAGCGGACTAGGTGCGTGGAGAGGACCTTCAGTCAAAGATTACAGCGGGCCAGGTGCGAGGAGTACCTTCGGCCATGGATTGCAGCGGACCAGGTGCGTGGAGTACCTTCGGCCATGGATTGCAGCAGACCAGGTGCGTGGAGTACCTTCGGCCATGGATTGCAGCGGACCAGGTGCGTGGAGTACCTTCGGCCATGGATTGCAGCGGACCAGGTGCGTGGAGTACCTTCGGCCATGGATTGCAGCGGACCAGGTGCGTGGAGAGGACCTTCGACCAAGGATTACAACGGGCCAGGTGTGTGAAGAGGACCTTCGGCCAGGAATTGCAGTGCGCCAGCACTGATTTCCTTAACTTAAAGTAGGCTTTTTTTACAACGGTGTCTAAGGTGTCTCTCTGCCGGTTTGAAAAAAATCATTGCTGGGGAAACTAGCATAAATAGCCAAAAACAGCACAAAATCCCTTTTCAATGCAGACCAGTGCCAAAAATCTGGCGCTGACAGTCGGCGCCGGCACCAAAACTTTGGGGAAAATTTCAACCGACCGATTATGCCCACCCCCCACAAAAATCGGCGGCCGCCAAAGAAACGGCGCCCAATGATGCTGAAAACTGCCCCCTTAATTACTGCCAAACAACCTCTCTGACACTGAAAATTAACTTTTACAAGTCTTAAGGCTCATTCCTTCAGATTTTAATTGTTGCTCGAGATTAAAAAATGTTAGTGGGAGTTGTGTACAAACCTCCAAACAGTAGTAGTGATGTTGGGGAGGGCATCAAACAGGAAATTAGCGGTGCATGCAATAAAGGTGCAGCAGTTATCATGGGTGACTTTAATATGCATATAGATTGGGCTAACCAAACTGGAAGCAATACGGTGGAGGAGGATTTCCTGGAGTGCATAAGGGATGGTTTTCCAGACCAATATGTTGAGGAACCAACTTGGCGGGAGGCCATCTTAGACTGGGTGTTGTGTAATGAGAGAGGATTAATTAGCAATCTCATTGTGCGAGGCCCCTTGGGGAAGAGTGACCATAATATGGTGGAATTCTACATTAGGATGGAGAATGAAACAGTTAATTCAGAGACCATGGTCCAGAACTTAAAGAAGGGTAACTTTGAAGGTATGAGGCGTGAATTGGCCGGGATAGATTGGCGAATGATACTTAAGGGGCTGACTGTGGATGGGCAATGGCAGACAATTAGAGACCGCATGGATGAACTACAACAATTGTACATTCCTGTCTGGCGTAAAAATAAAAAAGGGAAGGTGGCTCAACCGTGGCCATCAAGGGAAATCAGGGATAGTATTAAAGCCAAGGAAGTGGCATACAAATTGGCCAGAAATAGCAGTGAACCTGGGGACTGGGAGAAATTTAGAACTCAGCAGAGGACGACAAAGGGTTTGATTAGGGCAGGGAAAAAAAGAGTATGAGAGGAAGCTTGCAGGGAACATTAAGACGGACTGCAAAAGTTTCTATAGATATGTAAAGAGAAAAAGGTTAGTAAAGACAAACGTAGGTCCCCTGCAGTCAGAATCAGGGGAAGTCATAACGGGGAACAAAGAAATGGCAGACCAATTGAACAAGTACTTTGGTTCGGTATTCACTAAGGAGGACACAAACAACCTTCCGGATATAAAAGGGGTCAGAGGGCAAGAAGGAGGAACTGAGGGAAATCCTTATTAGTCGGGAAATTGTGTTGGGGAAATTGATGGGATTGAAGGCCGATAAATCCCCAGGGCCTGATGGACTCCATCCCAGAGTACTTAAGGAGGTGGCCTTGGAAATAGCGGATGCATTGACAGTCATTTTCCAACATTCCATTGACTCTGGATCAGTTCCTATCGAATGGAGGGTAGCCAATGTAACCACACTTTTTAAAAAAGGAGGGAGAGAGAAAACAGGGAATTATAGACCGGTCAGCCTGACATCAGTAGTGGGTAAAATGATGGAATTAATTATTAAGGATGTCATAGCAGCGCATTTGGAAAATGGTGACATGATAGGTCCAAGTTAGCATGGATTTGTGAAAGGGAAATCATGCTTGACAAATCTTCTGGAATTTTTTGAGGATGTTTCCAGTAGAGTGGACAAGGGAGAACCAGTTGATGTGGTATATTTGGACTTTCAGAAGGCTTTCGACAAGGTCCCACACCAGAGATTAATGTGCAAAGTTAAAGCACATGGGATTGGGGGTAGTGTGCTGACATGGATTGAGAACTGGTTGTCAGACAGGAAGCAAAGAGTAGGAGTAAATGGGTACTTTTCAGAATGGCAGGCAGTGACTAGTGGGGTACCGCAAGGTTCTGTGCTGGGGCCCCAGCTGTTTACATTGTACATTAATGATTTGGACGAGGGGATTAAATGTAGTATCTCCAAATTTGCGGATGACACTAAGTTGGGTGGCAGTGTGAGCTGCGAGGAGGATGCTATGAGGCTGCAGAGTGACTTGGATCGGTTAGGTGAGTGGGCAAATGCATGGCAGATGAAGTATAATGTGGATAAATGTGAGGTTATCCACTTTGGTGGTAAAAACAGAGAGACAGACTATTATCTGAATGGTGACAGATTAGGAAAAGGGGAGGTGCAACGAGACCTGGATGTCATGGTACATCAGTCATTGAAGGTTGGCATGCAGGTACAGCAGGCGGTTAAGAAAGCAAATGGCATGTTGGCCTTCATAGCGAGGGGATTTGAGTACAGGGGCAGAGAGGTGTTGCTACAGTTGTACAGGGCCTTGGTGAGGCCACACCTGGAGTATTGTGTACAGTTTTGGTCTCCTAACTTGAGGAAGGATATTCTTGCTATTGAGGGAGTGCAGCAAACGTTCACCAGACTGATTCCCGGGATGGCGGGACTGACATATCAAGAAAGACTGGATCAACTGGGCTTGTATTCACTGGAGTTCAGAAGAATGAGAGGGGATCTCATCGAAACGTTTAAAATTCTGACGGGTTTAGACAGGTTAGATGCAGGAAGAATGTTCCCAATGTTGGGAAAGTCCAGAACCAGGGGTCACAGTCTAAGGATAAGGGGCAAGCCATTTAGGACCGAGATGAGGAGAAACTTCTTTACCCAGAGAGTGGTGAACCTGTGGAATTCTCTACCACAGAAAGTTGTTGAGGCCAATTCACTAAATATATTCAAAAAGGAGTTAGATGAAGTCCTTACTACTCGGGGGATCAAGGGGTATGGCGAGAAAGCAGGAATGGGGCACTGAAGTTGCATGTTCAGCCATGAACTCATTGAATGGCGGTGCAGGCTCGAAGGGCCAAATGGCCTACTCCTTTCTATGTTTCTATGTAATTTTTTTTTTTACTTTTGTCACTTTTCTCTCTCCCTCTTAATCCAATCTTTCTTTCTCTCTGTACCTAATTTGATATTGAATTCTCTATTCTAACTTATACTTCCTGGTTCAGACTCTGTGCTGTGCATCAATAGTACTTCAATCTGATTGGTTAAGGAGGCACACAGTTTGCTTGTCCTGTTCACAGGTCCCAGATGCCCTGTAGAGGGTGCCGCGCAGTTTGGATCACTAACTTACAGCAACTTGCCGTGCAAAAGGTCATAGAAATTAAATAACAAATGGCATGCGTCGTTCTTTCACTGGCTACAGTAAATTCTGTCCCAATAAGTCTGGTACTTTGTGGGTAACACTGGCATGCATGTCTCGCACTGCCACAAGAAACCCTATAATAATTTGCCTGATTTGCAAAGACTGGCCACCAGAAAGCTGCATTTTTACTGAATCTTCTCACTCACTAGCCTTAGCAAATTCAACAATTTTAGTCTAGCATTTCCTGTTGGCTATGTGAGACTTATGCAACAAAGCTGGAAGCCCGAGCATCCCACTAAACTTAATATAGAAGCAGATTATGTCAGATGTTTATTAACATAGAAACATAGAAAATAAGTGCAGGAGTAGGCCATTCGGCCCTTCGAGCCTGCACCGCCATTCAATGAGTTCATGGCTGAACATGCAACCTCAGTACCCCATTCCTGCTTTCTTGATACCTTAGGATTAAGGATACCTTATGGCCCCAGAACTTTTTAAAATCCTGGAGTGGTGGTTGAATCCATAACTTACTGCCTGAGGCAACTTGAGTTATGCAAAATTGATACCAATCAAGTCAAACGACAAACCTCAAAGATGAAGGGACCTGTTCTTCATCAGTTTTTACTAAAGAGTATAAAAAAGTCAACACTTCCTTAGAGAGTAAAAAGAGTAACACAGATACAGTAGAAAGGGAGAAAATAATTGATAAACTAGCAAAACTAAAAGAGTACAAGAGTCCAGGTCCAGATGGTATGCACCTACGCATACTCAAGGGGCTGGATTTTCGTCATTTGTTCGATCATTTACCACAGAAATACCACCGGTGGTAAATTCATCAGTGATTTACCACCAGTGGTAAAAAAATACCATCGATCTTATTTTTTTCCTGTTTTTATGACATTAAGTTTGCAACACCGAAATACCACCGAAAATTGCCACCAGAGGTGAACTCATCAATACCACCATTTTTACCACTAGCCCAAATTACCACCGAGAAAAGTGCAGTTTTATCTGATCTTATCTGATTGAATCCAGTGCTACGGATGCCATTTTAAAAAATGGAGCTGCAGTCCATTCCACATGAGAGAAGGCAGAGTTTTACAGACACCTTTATGTGAGTTCAGAGTTAGATTTTAAGATTATTTGACGCTTTTAGTGAATTATTTGAGTAAATTGGAGGACAATTTAAGAATATCTAAGAAATTTGGAGGATATTTGAGGAAATTTTGAGAACATTGCAGGACATTTAAAGGAATGGGGCCTAAAATATCTCTGCCAATATTGCTGACTACTTATATGATGCAGATTATAGCTGGAAGGTTTATTCAAGAGTATGTCCCTACTGTGCCCCATGGCCCTACAGTGTCCCCATCCCCCAAGGGATGCCATGGCTGGGCCGGACCAGCTGACCGAAGGGACCGAGTCAGCAAGGGTGCAGGGGAGCAACGCCCTTGGCGGGTGGGCTTCATAAGCACCTATTGTAGGTGGTGGGGAGGGGCGGGTGGGGAAGATTGGGAGAACTTGGGGGAGAGCACGTTGCCTTGGCCTCAGAGAGAGAACCGGAGATGGTGGGGAGAGGAGGAGCGGCCGGCCCAAGGTGAAGCCATGTCGGGGAGAGGAGGAGCGCACGGGTACTGATGAAGCATGCAGAAAAATACCCCCCATTTTACTTTGTGTTACACATTGAAAAATATGAAATACAGTTAGCCCTACCGCCGGTTATATTTGATGAAAATAGCGTCTTTTGAGTGAGTGGTACTAGGACCACTGCTTTTCTGGATATATATTAATGATGTGGACTTGGGTGTACAGGACACGATTTTAAAATTTGCAGATAACACAAAACTTGGAAGTATGGTGAACAGTGAGGCGAATAGGGATAGACTTCAAGAGGACATAGACAGGTGGTGGAATGGCTGGACACCTGGCAGATGAAATTTAACACAGAAAAGTGCAAAGTGATACATTTTGGTAGAAAGAACGAGGAGAGGCAATATAAACTAAAGGGTACAATTCTTAAAGCAGTGCAGGAACAGAGAGACCTGGGGGTATTTGTGCACAAATCGTTGAAGGTGGCAGGGCAGGTTGAGAAAACGGTTTAAAAAGCATACGGAATCCTGGGCTTTATAAATAGAGGCATATAGAGTACAAATGCAAGGAAGTTACGATGAACCTTCATAAAACACTGGTTCGGCCTCAACTGGAGTAGTGTGTCCAATTCTGGGCACCGCACTTTAGGAAGGATGTGAAGACATTAGAGAGGGTACAGAAAGGATTTATAAGAATGATTCCAGGGATGAGGAGTTGCAGTTACGTGGATAGACTGGAGAAGCTGGGGTTGTTCTCTTTAGAGCAGAGAAGATTTGACAGAGGTTTTCAAAATCATGAGGGGTCTAGTCAGAGTAGATAGAGAGAAACTGTTCCCATTGGCAGAAGGGTTGAGAACCAGAGGGCACAGATTTAAGGTGATTGGCAAAAGATCCAAGGCGACATGAGGAAAACCTTTTTTACGCAGTGAGTGGTTAGGAACTGGAATGCACCGCCAGAAAGGGTGGTGGAAGCAGATTCAATAGCGGTTTTCAAAAAGGAATTGGATAATTACCTGAAGGAGAAAAAATTTCAGGGCTAAGGGGAAAGGCCAGGGGAGTGGGACTAGCTGAATTACACTTGCAGAGAGCCGGCACGGGCTGAACAGGCCTAATAGCCTTCTATTGTGCTGTAACGATTCTATGATTTGTACTTCAGAACAAATAACACAATATCAGAATTTGCAGATGATACCACTCTGATGCTTAGCTAACACTGAGGAAGAATGCAATATAATACAAGAAGACCAAGAGGACATTAAAAAAACTTGTAGACAAACTTTAACAGATAAATGTGAGGTGATGCACTTTGGTAGGAAAAATAGCAACATCAACTACACCTTATACAAGAAGAAACTGAATGGGGTAGAAGAACAAAGTGATATAGGGAGATAGGTGAACAAATTATTAAAAGCAGCATCTCAGGTTAGCAAAGCAATTAAAAATGCTAAAAACACTGGGATTTATTTCTAGGGGTATTGAATTCAAAAGTACTGAAGTTATGTTAAAACTTGTACAGGATTCTGGTCAGCTTGCAATTAGAGTACTGTGCATAGTTTTAGTCTCCAAACTATAAAAAGGACATAGAAGCACTGGAGAAAGTGTGGAAAACATTTGCAAGGATCGTTCCAGAACTGAGAGATTACAGCTATTGGGAAAATTGAACAGATTGGTGCTTTTTTCTTTAGAAAAGAGAAGACTTGGATAAGATAAGACCTCCTGATAGAGGTCATTAAAATTATCAATGGGTTGGACAGGGTAGATGTTGAGCGAATGTTTTCACTTGTAGGAGAATCCAAACTAGGGTCCATAAATACAAGGTGGTTACTAATAAATCCAATAGGGAAATAAGGAGAAATATCTTTACTCAGAGTGGTTAGAGTATGGTACTCGCTACCACAGGAAGTGGTTAAGGCAAACAGCTTAGTTGCTTTCAAAAGGAAATTGAGGGAAAAGGGAACAGAAAGATATGCTGAAAGGCTGAGATGAGGCAGATGGAATGGGAGGAGACCCATGTGGAGTATATAAACACTAGCAGAGACTAGTTGGGCCGATTGACCTGTTGTGGGCTGTATATTCTATGTAATTCTAGTTGGGAAAAACTAATACTAAAGACAATGAAGATAAAAGAATATAACCCAAACTTAAGGTGTTTTAAAACAGATCTACTCCCTTGATGCTTATTAAATGTCAGTTTTTGAGCTTTCTGTTTTGCTTATAAAGAAGCAGATCCTTTTGTAGGAAGCAATTCAATTAGCCAGTGTACCAATTTAACAGCTGCAGTAATTTTCAAATTATGGGCTCAATTTTCCCCTGGAGTTTTTCTGTTTTTTTTGGGAATAGGCTGCTTTTTCTGGCCTAACTTAAAAATCCCCAGTTTCCCCAATCAATTTGCACCAGTGTAACTGACTTAGTTACGTTTTTTTTTTAGGTATTTTTTTTCTCAAAAGGGGGCGTTACATAAGAACATAAGAAATAAGAGCAGGAGAAGGCCATACAGCCCCTCGAGCCTGCTCCGCCATTTAATACGATCATGGCTGATCCGATCATGGACGATCCGATCATGGACTCAGGTCCACTTCCTTGCCTGTTCTCCATAACCCCTTATTCCATTATCATTTAAGAAACTGTCTATTTCTGTCTTAAATTTATTCAATGTCCCAGCTTCCACAGCTCTCTGAGGCAGCGAATTCCACAGATCCACAACCCTCCGAGAAGAAATTTTCTCTTCATGTCTGTTTTGAATGGGCGGTCCCTTATTCTAAGATTATGCCCCATAGTTCTAGTCTCCCCTATCAGTGGAAACATCCTCTCTGCATCCACCTGGTCAAGCCCCCTCATAATTTTATACGTTTCAATAAGCTCATCTCTCATTTTTCTGAATTCCAACCTACTCAACCTTTCCTCATAAGTGAACTCCCTCATCTCTGGAATCAACCTTGTGAACCTTCTCTGAAATGCCTCCAAAGCAAGTATATCCTTTCGTAAATATGGAAACCAAAACCGCACGCAGTATTCCAGGTGTGGCCTCACCAATAACCTGTACAACTGTAGCAAGACTTCCCTGCTTTTACCATCCACCTACGCCAGTTCTGGCCATTTAGGCAACTTTGGCCAGCTAAAAGTTACTCCCTTTCTACTTAGGCCAGCATATGTGGCCACTTGAAAAAACCCTTGCGGAGAGTTAAAGAAATCGGCGCAGCTAAGTACATCGGAGGCCTTTCGGCCTGGGATGGGGGGTGGGGGCGGGGTGGAGCAGAGAGGACCTGGACCTGAACCAACCAAGCCTTAGCAATGTTAAAAAAATCAATGCGGAGTGCATCAATTCACCTTTATTCACTTGGCCTGGGAAGGCAGCGGGCCGGTGCGGGAAGCCACTCGGCCTGGGCTAGGGGCGGGAACGAGCAAACTGACTGGCACGGGGCCCACAGAGAGGCTGCAATTGAACGGAGAGACTGGGAGGGGTGGGGTGGGGGAGAGAACAAAAGACCTTTGGGTGTGGCCCATCCATACAGAACCTCGAGGGAGGAGGAGGGGGAAGAGGAGGGGGGGGGGAGGAGAGGAGGAGGAGGAGGGGGGGGGGGGGGGGAGGAGGAGGAGGAGACGAGAGAACTGCGAACCTGTGCTGCCTGCTTTTCTGCCGTTTTGAGCTTCTTTGAAAGTTTAACTTTAAGTATGGAGGCAATACTGATTGTGAGCGTTCTGCATCGTTGTGCTACGTAGGAGACTATTGATTAGAGCTCATCACATCAGGAACATCAGAGCCTGTAGGCTGCTGGGCAGGAGGCCTTACCCACCTCAGGAATATCGAGACAGGCGTTCGTACCTGCACCTGAGTGATGCAGACTGTGTCAGAAGGCGGTGTTTCCGCAGAGAAGTTGTCCGTGAGATCTGTGAGTTGCTGAGACCAGACCTGCAGCCGAGAAGCGTCAGGTGGACTGCTTTGTCAGCTGAAGTGAAGGTTACAGCTGCACTTTCAGTCTATGTCTCCGGATCATTTCAAGCTACAACTGGAGACATGTGCGCCATCTCTCAACATGCAATACATGACTCCATTCGCTGCAATGTATGCGCGGAGGAATGACTTCAAGTTCCCAATGACCTCCCAAGCAATCCAGGACAGGGCTGTGGGGTTCTCAAGGATTGCTGGTTTCCCAGAGGTTCAGGGGTGCATTGATTGTACCCATATCACCTTGCGAGCACCTTTGGAGGATTCGGAAATGTGCAGGAATAGAAAAGGCTTCCACTCTATTAATGTGCAGCCCATGTGTGACAACACAGTGCATTGCATCATGTCAATCGATGCAAGATACCCTGGCAGCACCATGATACATTCATCCTACGTGACACCGTTATATCTGCCATGTTTCAGCAGCAGCCAGAAGGGCAGAGCTGGCTGCTGAGAGACAAAGGGTACGGCCTCACCACCTGGCTCATGAGGCCCCTACGCATAAACCGGACAGAAGCTGACCGCGCAGCATCATAGAGAGGACCATTGGCATCTTGAAACAGCGTTTCCGATGCCTGGACCATTCCGGAGGCTACTTGCAATACTCCCCTGAGATTGTCGGTCAGTTCACTGTTGCGTGCTGCATGCTGCATAACTTAGCCATCATGAGGCAGCAGCAGCTGATAGTGGAAGACGACCCACCTGCGGTGAGAGTAGCTGATAATAATGATGTGGAAGATGCAGGTGACGAGCAGGAGGAGGATGATGATGATGATGATGACGTGGATGAGGAAACCATGCAAGTGCCTGAGGCCGGAGCACGACGGCGGAAAAGGGCGATCCTTTAACGATTGCTCGAGCCTTGCGCCAGCAGCTCATCAGTGAACGCTTTAGTGATGCCTGAGGGGTCAGCGACAACTATTCCGCATGGACATGTTTATTTTTTGGAGCTGTTCCGTAATGTTGTGTTGTGTTAATGGAACATGATTCAGTTTTAATGTAAAATATATTTTATTCAAAAGTTTACAATGTACTTAACTTTACTGTAATAAAATTCTTGTATCAAACTTTAATATGACTCTAAGATCACTTAAGAACTTTAAGATCACATAAACTTGTAAATTTACTAACTTTCAAAAAACTTTTAATTTGAGCAGTTACAACAGTAACAACATCAACAACAGCAGCAGCAAAAAAAGGCTGCACCCGTCTCTCATCCCCCTTAGTCTAACACCGCCCGCTGTGCTTGGTCTTAGACTCTCCACCACCCTTGCCTGCAGGCGGTGGCGCAGTGATTTTGGGCTTGGTACCAAGCTTATTCCATCTAACATCTCTGGTAATGCACACTTCTTCATGGGGAGGGGGGATGGGGGTCAGGTGATAATGTGGAGGGCCCGGCTTGGGGTTCTTCAGAGGCTGGTGTGGGGATTAGTGGGAGTGGCAGTTGATTCGGTCAATGGGCGCGTGATCTGGGCGTGTTCCCTTATTGCAGCATGCCGTTCCTCATGCATTCCGACAGTGTCTCAGCGGACTGAAACATTCCCTCCCTGATGGCCTGTACTACCCCTGACGGCCTGTACTACCCCTGACATTCCTTCACTCGTTGCCAGTGTAGTCCTTTGCACTACCTCGGACGTTCCCGCCCTCACGGCCAGTGCCGTGCTTTGCACTACCTCTGACATAACCTCCCCCATGGCCACTGCTGGGCTTTGCACTACCTGACATACCCTCCCTCATGGCCACTGCTGTGCTTTGCACTACCTGACATACCCTCCCTCATGGCCACTGCTGTGCTTTGCACGACCACCGACACTCCCTCCCTCATGGCCATTAACGTGGTTTGCACTACCTGTGAAATTTCCTCCCTCATGGACACTATTCCCTCACTGATGGTCCCAAACATCGTTCCCATTTAATTGCTGTTACTTCGCCCAACAGTTCTGCTACCTCATCACTCACCCTATTGATGGTGTGCAGGAGTGAACCGGTTAGATCAATGCTCTCTGTACTCAATGACATCATCTGAACCACACTTGGTGAGGCCTCACCTGGAATATTGTGTTCAGTTTTGGTCTCCTAATCTGAGGAAGGACATTCTTGCAATTGAGGGAGTGCAGCGAAGGTTCACCAGACTGATTCCCGGGATGGCAGGACTGACATATGAAGAAAGACTGGATCGACTAGGCTTATATTCACTGGAATTTAGAAGAGTGAGAGGGAGAGTTGTTGATGCCAGTTCATTGGATATATTCAAGAGGGAGTTAGATATGGCCCTTACGGCTAAAGAGATCAAGGGGTATGGAGAGAAAGCAGGAAAGGGATACTGAGGTGGATGATCAGCCATGATCTTATTGAATGGTGGTGTAGACTCGAAGGGCCGAATGGCCTACTCCTGCACCTATTTTCTATGTTTCTACGAAACTTTCTGTGGTAGAGAATTCCACAGGTTCACGGTTCTCCGAGTGAAGAAGTTTCTCCTCATCTCGGTCCTAAATGGCTTACCCCTTATCCTTAGATTGTGATCCCTGGTTCTGGACTTTCCCAACATCGGGAACATCTTCCTGCATCTAACCTGTCCAATCCCGTCAGAATTTTGTATGTTTCTATGAGATCCCCTCTCACTCTTCTAAATCCCAGTGAATATAAGCCGAGTCGATCCAATCTTTCTTCATATGTCAGTCCTGCCATCCCGGGAATCAGTCTGGTGAATCTTTGCTGCACTCCCTCAATTGTAAGAATGTCCTTCCTCAGATTAGGAGACCAAAACTGTATACAATATTCAAGGTGTGGCCTCACCAAGGCCCTGTACAACTGCAATAAGACCTACCTGTTCCTTTACTCAAATCCTCTCGCTATGAAGGCCAACATGCCATTTGCCTTCTTCACCGCCTGCTGTACCTGCATGCCAACTTTCAATGACTGATGTACCATGACACCCAGGTCTCGTTGCACCTCCCCTTTTCCTAATCTGTCACCATTCAGATAATATTGTGCCTTCCTGTTTTTGCCACAAAGTGGATAACCTCACATTTATCTACATTATACTGCATCTGCCATGCAGTTGCCCACTCCCCTAACCTATCCAAGTCACCCTGCAGTCTCTTAGCATCCTCCTCATAGCTCACACTGGCACCCAACTTAGTGTCATCTGCAAACTTGGAGATATTACATTCAATTCCTTTGTCTAAATCATTCATGTATATTGTAAATAGCTGGGGTCCCAGCACTGAACCTTGCAGTACCCCACTAGTCACTGCCTGCCATTTTGAAAAGGACCCGTTTATTCCTACACTTTGCTTCCTGTCTGCCAACCAATTCTCTATCCATATCAATACATTACCCCCAATACCATGTGCTTTAATTTTGCACACTAATCTCTTATGTGGGACCTTGTCAAAAGCCTTTTGAAAGTCCAAGTACATCAGATCCACTGGTTCGTCCTTGTCCACTCTACTAGTTACATCCTCAAAAAATTCTAGAAGATTTGTCAAGTATGATTTTCCTTTCATAAATCCATGCTGACTTGGACTGATCCTGTCACTGCTTTCCAAATGCGTTGCTGTTACATCTTTAATAATTGATTCCAACATTTTCCCCACTACCGACGTCAGGCTAACTGGTCTATAATTCTGTTTTCTCTCTCCCTCCTTTTTTTAAAAAAAAAGTGCGGTTACATTAGCTACCCTCCAATCCAAAGGAACTGATCCAGTCGATAGAATGTTGGAAAATGACCACCAATGCATCCACTATTTCTAGGGCCACTTCCTTAAGTACTCTGGGATGCAGACGATCAGGCCATGGGGATTTATCGGCCTTCAATCCCATCCATTTCCCTAACACAATTTCCTGACTAATAAGGATTTCCTTTAGTTCCTCCTTCTCGCTAGACCCTTGGTCCCCTAGTATTTCCAGATGGTTAAGTGTGTCTTCCTTAGTGAAGACAGAACTAAAGTATTTGTTCAATTGGTCTGCCATTTTTGTTCACCATTATAAATTCTGACTGCAAGGAACCTACATTTGTCTTCACTAATCTTTTTCTCTTCACAT
The DNA here is from genome assembly GCF_044704955.1 of Pristiophorus japonicus. Lineage (NCBI taxonomy): Eukaryota > Metazoa > Chordata > Chondrichthyes > Pristiophoridae > Pristiophorus > Pristiophorus japonicus. The sequence continues at coordinate 232,713,076 of NC_091978.1, forward strand.
AGCTATAGAAGCTTTTGCAGTCAGTTTTTATGTTCCCTGTAAGCTTACTCTCATAACTATTTTCCCCCTCCTAATTAAACCCTTTGTCCTCCTCTGCTGAATTCTAAATTTCTTCCAGTCCTCAGGTTTGACGCTTTTTCTGACCAATTTATATGCCTCTTCCTTGGATTTAACACTAACCCCAATTTCCGGTTGAGCCACCTTCCCAGTTTTATTTTTACGCCAGACAGGGATGTACAATTGTTGAAGTTCATCCATGTAATCTTTAAATGTCTGCCATTGCCTATCCACCGTCAACCCTTTAAGTATAATTTGCCAGTCTATCTTAGCCAATTCACGTCTCATGCCATCGAAGTTACCTTTCTTTAAGTTCAGGACCCTAGTCTCTGAATTAGCTGTGTCACTCTCCATCTTAATGAAGAATTCTACCATATTATTCACTGGAGTTCAGAAGTATGAGAGGGGATCTCATCGAAACGTTTAAAATTCTGACGGGTTTAGACAGGTTAGATGCGGGAAGAATGTTCCCAATGTTGGGGAAGTCCAGAACCAGGGGTCACAGTCTAAGGATAAGGGGTAAGCCATTTAGGACCGAGATGAGGAGAAACTTCTTCACCCAGAGAGTGGTGAACCTGTGGAATTTTCTGCCACAGAAAGTTGTTGAGGTCAGTTCACTAAATATATTCAAAAAGGAGTTAGATATAGTCCTTACTACTAGGAGGATCAAGGGGTATGGCGAGAAAGCAGGAATGGGGTACTGAGGTTGCATGTTCAGCAATGAACTCATTGAATGGCGGTGCAGGCTCGAAGGGCCGAATGGCCTACTCCTGCACCTATTTTCTATGTTTCTATTATGGTCACTCTTCCCCAAGAGGCCTCGCATAACAAGATTGCTAATTAATCCTCTCTCATTACACAACACCCAGTCCAGGATGACCAGCTCTCTAGTTGGTTCCTCAACATATTAGTTTAGAAAACCAACCCTTTTGCACTGCAGGAAATCCTCCTCCACCGTATTGCTACCAGTTTAGTTAGCCCGATCTATATGTAAATCAAAGTCACCCATGATAACTGCTGTAGCTTTATTGCACGCATTTCTAATTTCCTGTTTGATGCCATCCCCAACCTCACTACTACTGTTTGGTGGTCTGTACACAACTCCCACTGGCATTTTCTGCCCTTCTGTTGCATCCTGCATCTCAGGAGAGCGTGGTCGATTTCTCCTTCCCCTCACTCTGGGTCTGCCTTGCTGCAGGTCCCAGTGGGACCTGCAACCTCGGGTCATGGGGCCCTGGGTGTGCCTAGCTGCATCCCACTGGGACCCGCAGCCTGGGATGTTGGGGCCCTGGGTGTGACTTGCTGCACCCCACTACTGGGGACCTGCAACCTCGGAAGGTGGGAAACGATGGAATGTCCCACCAGCACTCAAACCATTAGTCACGGGAGGTGGGAAACCATGGAATGTCCCACCAGCACTCAAACCACGAGTCACGGAAGGCGGGAAAACTATGGAACGTCCCACCAGCACTCAAACCACTAGTCACGGAAGGGGCTGCCACTTCCATGAGCTGCACCTGCTCCATATTCAGTACAAAAGTGGCAGCTTCATTCAGCTCAGGCCACTCCCCCTCCCCCCCTCCATGTTCATCATCTGGAGGGTTGGATTGTAAGATGTTCTCCTCTTCAGGCTCGTCCACGTCTCAAACTTCTTCTGCATCTTCAGGATTGGCCTCAAGTTCTGCAAAATATAACAGAACAGTCAAATGGTTAGCAGCAGAGTAGGTTCACACATAGGCCAGGCAGTAGGTTGATTTGAAGGGCCATGATAAATTTTCAGGACTTATCCTCTCCCTCGAGTGTGGGCCCAGCTTGTGCAGTACTGATTGTTTTTCTCCAGGCAGGACCCATCAAAGCAACGACGCGCTCTTCCAAGGGTGACAGTGCGTGCACATTTGCCGGGCCTCCTCCTGTTTGAGTTCTTTCCCTTTTGTTGTGGGCCAATTTCTTCTGCAAAGGTGAAAATACAACTTTTTAGAGAGGGTGCCTTTCTGCTGGGTGGGACATATACAGCAAGTCACATTTACAATTGCAATTGCATTGAATAAATGAAAATATTACTTACACTAACTACTTGACCAAGGTCCTGCCATTTCTTTTTACATGGCTTCCAGATCTCTTGATGTTCACCAATGCACAGAAATCTTCTGCAACTTGGTTCCAGCGTTTCTTCATTTCTTTTGGTGGCACTCTTATGTGACCTCTGCTGGTATCCAGCTCCTGCCATCTGTTCTCAATGACAGTAACTAGTGTCTCCACTTCTGCCAGCAAGAAATTCTTTGTCCTTGGTCCACATTGCTGCAGCTGCTCTGAGACACTCACAGCACTTTTCCAATGCTCTAAGACACACAGTACTGATTTTGCATGCAGCAGTGATTTTTCCAAACACAGCACTCCTTCTGATACGCAGCAGCGATTTTTCCAAACACAGCACTCTTTCTGGCATGCAGACACAAGTAGCTCTTTAAAAATGGCCGACTGCCAACTCAGAGCGCTACTGCTCATGCGCGGCCATCACTTTTCTCCACTGTGCATGTGCAGACGTCCCGGCACATTTTCCAGCGCAGAAGAATGTAGGCTCCACCCCCCCGAGAAGACTGGCCACGCTGCATGGCTGCAGTGAAGAGGCTAAACAGCTGCAAAAGTAGGAAGATTTTTTTCTGGAGCATCTCCTGCCATAATGAAGCAGCGCAACTCGGGTAAGTATGCTAGAAAACGGGCTCAGGGAAAATTGAGCCCAATATAACTAGACATTTTACAGAATGTCTCTTTTGCTGTTTATAACAATTTTGTTCCATTTAAAAAAAAAAATTATCCCCCAACTTTTTATCAATTTTCTCAGGTTAAACACCATTCCTCTTGGTCATTAAAATTGTGGAATTCCAAGTAGTAAATCCAGTCAGCTGGCAACATGATTGGCACCCAGAGATATAAATTTGACAGCATACAAAACTGCTTTTGTCATTACTATATGAAAATATTGAATTGGGTCCCCTCAAAGACATAGATGTTGCCCATAAACTTTTTTTTTAAAAAATACCGTTACTATCTGCAGGTTCTGTACATTTAAATAGCCTATTAAGAGGTTTCAGAAACCTATTTTACAGAATGCAAATCTGATCATTTTACAACCTGCCCAGCTAAGAAAAATCAGATTACATACCTTGTAGGATTTCTTCATTCTTCTATAAAAAGGCATTCTCCACACATCATGGGAGTAAAGCCTAGCTTGATTCTAAGGAAATCATGTACTCAGTACACAAAAATATGACATAGATACGTGATTCTATGAGAATTTCTACTCCCAGGTACTATAAAACCTACAATCGACATCACTAAGCTAGTTTGTTTTGATCTAAAGATGAACTGAAACTTAACTAACACTCCTAAACCCCCAAAAACTCTACACGCACGCAGGGCCTAAGGGGATGAATAGATGGGATCACAATGTTTGAAGGATGCACGTAATTTGAAGAATGATCACTAGTTAATTACAGATGTGGAAGTCCATTTGACCCATTTTATTTCATCTATCCAGAATGACCTTCAAGTCCTCTTGCTGCAATATCAAATTGGTTCTGAAATGATTCCAAGTTTTCATCTCCACTGCTCCGTCTGGCATTCCATTCCAGGTACTGATCACTTTGCGTGAAGAGCTTCCTAAATTCAGCCCTAATTTATCTTTAACCTATTGTCACTTGTCCTACTCTCAAATTAAAGCAATTTTCCAGATTTACAATCTTATACACTTCTCAGACGCCTCCTTTGAAAGCTGAAAAGCCCATGTTTCAGCAATCATTCCTCATATTTCAGACTCGCCAGGGGGCAAGGGGCGAGGAAGAGGGCGAGGAATCAAAACAATCGGTCTTCTGTACGGGCTGTCCATGACCGACCCATCAGACTCCAATTCACATGAATGATACCCCAGATCCCCGTCGCTCACCACATCCCCATACAATCCCTGTCTCATGGCGTATCACAGCGTCCTCCTGGGTAAAAAAAGTGAAATGAGACGACAAAATATTCCAATCACACTTAATAAATTTATCTATAAACATATCACATATATGACGTGAATTATAATAAGTAATGACCCTTGTGCCTGCCATAATTGAATAGCTGTCATTGTGTGTAAGGTGTGAGATGTGGTGTGAGTATTGCTAGGTAAAGATTGTTGGTGGGTGAGTGCTGGAGGTGTGGTGCATTGAGTAGTGTGTGAAGCTTGTGGTACAGATGGTGGTATGTAGCATTTGTTGAAACCTTCTCCCACCCTGACCACCCGCGTGAGCTCATTCTGGGGTGTCATTCATGTGACTTGGAGTCTGATGAGCTCTTCCTGCACTGGGTGTGGGTCCTGGGGATCACAATGCTGCCATGACGTGGTGTGCCGCCTCTCTCCACATAGTCTAGCAGACTTGTGGCGGGGTCCACCTCCCAGTTGGGGGGGGTACAGGACCACCTGCCTTCTCTCCACCACTAAAACCAGTAATTCCAAAGCTTCATCCGAAAACCTCTGGGCTTTCTCCCTGGGGCAACGATCTGCCATCAGGATTTGTAAATAAGTACTTCTTCCCCTTCTTATGGTTGTTGAGGCAGCTGCACACCCAACAATGCTGAAAATGTGGTGCTGCAGCATCAATGAACGTCCCATTTTAGTGGTGAAAAAAGCCGGGGCAATTTTTTCTCGAGGTTAGACGACACCCAATATTGGTCCATCATTTCAGTGTAATGCCAATGAGCTCGGGTTTTTAGATGAGAATCATGACTGCAATCTTTTACTGAGGAATGACGATGAATTTTGCGGCAGTCTAGACGATTTTCACCTGGCACTACTTAACCATTTTAGTCTAAACACAGCCCTTTTCTTGGCTATAAATGAATTTTTAGCCCTATGTTTTGGCTAAGTTATTGATTACTGCTCTGCACTGGTTGGACATTTTATGCATCAAGTCTATTGAAGGCTTCTAGATTTTGTTTCCTATTTTGTTTTAAGCTATGAATCATTAGCCAAAATGATCTTACACGGTATGCCATTTATCTTTCTTCTTCATTTAAACATCCACTACATATTGTAGAATATTAAGTAGCACAATTCAGAAGGGAGATGGGGAGGTTTTTGCAGAAGAGCCTAACACTAGCTGCCAGATGGATGCCAAAGACATTGCGTGCAGCAGTCAAACTAATGTTACTCCACGTGGCAGCTTTGTAAATAGTACCAATCAAAATCCATTTAAGACATGGAATAATCTCCAACCATCCCCCCAGCCACCTTCCATGTAAGGTGACAGCAGTTCAGAATGCATTTAATCATCCATTAAACTATTTGTTGCTTGGTCACCAGTTGTCTTGAATTTTTGCACAAGAAACAAATAATTGTTGAAACTTCAGAAACTACTTTGTATGGGAGATATACTTAAGGTTCCACAAGCACTCATTTAATGAAAATGGCAATTTTCAATTAAAATTGGGGACAATAATTTCTTCTCCAAAACAAATGAAACTGGTGCCAGTTTTTGGAAACTCCTAAGGTATGTGTGCTGCTTCTAGGTGTTAACCAAGTGGCAGGATTCCATGAGGCTGGGTGTTGTGTTCCTATATGAGTTTCTTGCAACTGAAATGACCCTCATTTCACAGCAGCTAAAATCACTAGATAGACTTGCTGCAGGCTGCATCTCTTATGCATCTGCATAGACAGCCGATTCCTACACCCTTTCAACCACCTGTACAGGCATTGGAGAAGGGTGGTTAGAAGGCCAATAGATACTGCAATCCTGAGAGTGTGCAACATCTGTACCCATTCTTGCCATGTCAGTAGCACAGACTTTGTATGGCTACTGATCTGCAGGAAAACAGACCCAATGGTACCAATGAGATCAGTGAAACTGAAAAATACTCTCAATCATTTGGAGGCCAGAAGTACCATCCCACTCCTGGCGCCGCAGATCAGTATGGCAGCAGGACAAAATCACTGACAAAGCAGAGACTGCCCTTAAAAACCCTATAATCAGGGTCACTGCTGCCTATCAGTCTGGAGTTGTCACATGCTCCAGACTGCAAAGATATCCATCACAGTACTGCACATATGGTTAATGGACTCTTCCACTTATTTTGCCATTTGTAGAACAATGACATGCCTCCCAGCACCTGCACATATATCCGATGTCCTTCTCAAGGGAAATTAGGGATGGGCAATAAATGCTGGCCTTGCCAGCGATGCCCACATCCCATGAACGAATTTTTAAAAAAAGCTTCTTTCTTCTAAAAGCAGGCACATCAGCTGAGAGGGGTGATCTCGCCTGACTTTTCAAACAGTAATGTCTTCCTCCTCATCTTCGATCCCCAGTTGTTCATCTTTCACCCAGTGCAGTCTTTAGTTCAGTCAGAACTTGTGTCTCTTGGGCTAGTGTTTGTAGAGGGAAAGAGTGAGCGACAGCATCCGCTCTGATGCACTTGTAAGAGTGCTTCAAAAGTCACTCTCAGTATGGGTGACATGAGGGTATCATGATATAGTTTGCTGACAAAGGAGATGCGAGTAGGTAAGTCCCCTGCTCCATTGTAACTGCTCCCCACACCCACCCGACACCCCTCCCCGCCTGGCTGGGGATTTGAAATCAACCTCAAGGAGTCTGATGAGCTAGTTGTTCAAATGTAGAAAGACATAATGTCGAGATGCCTGTAACCACAGACAGACATTTGTTAAACACTCAAGGTACTAAGAAAAGGCACCTAACCGGCCCTTTTTAAAATGTAGCAGAGAAACCTTTGATGATATTCCTGTACAAGGATATGGAAGTATGCATCTTTTAGTTCTTGGCTTCAAACCAGAACTTTTGCCGTACTACCTGAATGATCTGAGATAATTTGAATTTTTCCTGTTTCAGGGACTCATTTTATACTCTTGTCTAGTATTGGGCAGCACTTTCGGTGTCATTTTAGGAACAATAAATACCCAGGGTAGAAGTCTGTCCTCTCCTGCTCAGAGCAAATCTGTTGAAATCTAATGCCAGATATTTGTCAATCTCAGCTAGAATTCTGTAAATGATTTGACTGAATTAGCCAACAAAACTTTGGAAAAGTGCTTGTGAAACAGAAAATATGTATCTCTGACGGTCTTCAAGACCTATGCATCTGGAATGATATTTCCTCACTTTCCTTAAGCTGTTCAAAGAAGTTAGACAGGAGACAGCAGAGGCTCTGACCAAAATCATTCAATAGATATGCAAATTACACCATGGGACTGGTGATTAGCCAAATCCGCAAATGGGGGACTATTCAAGGGTTCCACTAATGTCGGTTCAATCTTGCACACTCAGTCTCATGTACAGGACCAGGTCATTTTACATGTCCACTGAGATCTGTGATCACAGCCCATGGGGAAGCGTGTACAAAGACCACCACAAAATCTGTTGGTTACAGTCAAAGGGCTCAATTTTCCACATGGGTGATTTTTGGCGCAATTGAAGAGGTACTTATGATTTTTTAGTGACCCAAGTGCGGCAAACAAAACCCCAAGTTTCGCCGGAATTAACTGAATTTGGAGCAGCGCAGATTGGCCTTAAGCTTTGTGGGTGGAGCTTAAGGCCTGCGCCAAAAACTGATGTTGCTAGGGTAACAAGGGATGCTCAGAAAGGCTGAGGTTAGAAACTGAAAAAGGGCTGAGGCTGGGCAGGAAACTGAAGCCATTGCCATCCCGGGCCGAAAGACAGCGGGCCGGTGCGGGGTCATTTTGGCCCGGGAAGGCAGCGGGCCGGTGCATGCGGGGTCCTATCGGCCCGGGAAGACAGGGGCTGGCCTGCACCTATCCCAGGCCGAAATGACCCATCCCCCACCTACCTAACCTGTCTTCAGCTTCGGCCGAAGGGCTTGCCGGTGCGTTCTCCCGCCCCTAGCCCAGACCAAGTGGTCTCCTCCCTCTCGGTCAAAGGCTTCCCCCCACCCCCTCTCTCTTACCTTTCCTGCTGCTGCTGTCCGGGCATCTGCTGCACTTACCTGCACCGAATTCTTTAACTCTCCGCAAGGGTTTTCTCAAGTGGCCATATACGCTGGCCTAAGTAGAACTGGAGTAACTATTAGCTGGCCAAAGTTGCCTAAATGGCCAGAATTGGCGTAAGTAGCTGTTAACGCCTCCTTTTGAGAAAAAAAACTTACCTAAAAAATACGTAACTAAGTGAGTTACGCTGATGCGAATTGATTGGGGAAACTGGGGATTTTTAAAGTTAGGCCAGAAAAAGCAGCCCGAGCAAATACTGGGGAAAATTGAGCCCAAAGAGCTGAAATATGGGTTCTACACTCGGGCTGGGATCCCTGGAACAAGTAGGTTAAGGCTTTGAAAAAACTGCATGTTGAAAGCCTCTATAAATTTGGAAGGGCAAACTACTTTTAAGCAGTTCATGTCATCCTCCTCCTCTCTCTCTCTCTCTCTCTCTGAAAAAGGAATCTTTTTCCAGTTTACCTGCAAATTGTTAGGGAGGGTTTTAGATGAGCTCAAGGGGAGTTCCAGCCATCCTCTGCTGCACAGAACATAGCTCCCACTGAATCAAAAGTATGAATGGATTTATTAAGACAATCAAAACCTTTATCCAAAACACACTGCCATTCTATACTAGAAATTTGACAACCCTTCATATAGGAATCCAACAATAGCTGGATTGCTCAGAGATCTGTGTTAGAAACCAATGCATATAACCCCGAGAAATATATTAAGTGGGCACTGCCATCCTCAAATCTATTGATGTTTTTAAGGGAGACACTGACAGTTAGCAGTGACAATGGGGTCCATTCCTATGTAGCCGATCGTGCATTATCCATTCCCCATTGCAGACATTTGGAGTACTGAATTGTTATCTATTTCATTTTTTTTTAAAGAAGTACTTTCTATAACAGTTGTGGTTTTGGCAGCCTGTTCAATCGCTTCCTTGGAGGGATATTTGTACTTGGCATTGCACCTTATGTAGAATATCTGTGTGTAGGCTTGAAAGGCCAAAGTGCTGACTGGTATCGGTATTTTTCCTACCCATGGCTTTGTTTGATGGTCAACTGGAGAGTATGCGATGGTTTATAGCTGCTATATGATCTGGCAATAGCATGAGCCAGTTTTTTTAATTTTTATGCATGTCTTAATACAGACAGCACCATTTTTCTGATGCAGGTTCTGGAAATTCACCAACAAAGGCTCCAAATCTTAGAATGAAACTTGAAAGGCGAGAATACAGACTGGACAGTTTTGGAAACAGAAAACGCTTACTGTGAAAATTACCATATCTTTCTAATCTAACCTGTGGATACACTGAGAATTTATTCCAATTCAACAAGAGCTATGATACAAGAAGCGGAGAGCACAATCTCTTTAGTAGAAAGAAAATATGAGCTGTGCAATGGTGTAAGGAACATAGAAGAATCCGTAAGTGGCACTGCTAATCTATGATGTTATGATGATATCTTCATATGGATGCTAAGTTCATAGCTTCCTTAGAATCAATCATGCTAGGCTTTCTCCTATGGTTTATGGAGACTGTTTAAATAATGATGCTCCCTTTCACCTCTCTCTTACTCTTCCCCATTTAATAAAAAAGCACTTTATCTGTTTTGACCCACACTCACCAGCTCAAGGTTCTGAACCAAGGCAGTTCATAAGAACGATACACTCTGTAACCGATAGTGATGATCTCATGAAAACACTTGATTTGAACATAGAGAACCTAGAAAAAGATATGAGAAATTAGTTTACTGCCCAAAATAGAACATAAAACTAAGAGTTCCAAAAAGAAATTTACAACACAGAAAATAGACTTAAAATCCTTGCCTTCAATTAGAAGATCTTAAACTTCAACTGGGGAGGGGGGAAATAAAGGAAAGAAAATCGATCTGTTGATACTAGAAACACTTGTCGCTGTTATTACACTGGCAGTTTGGTGTGAAAATCATATCAACATCAATTCGGCATCAGATTGACTATAACAAAGGAAACTATTCTATTTGGAAGCAACACCCAGTGGAGCTACAAAACAGAACCCTAAAAAGCAGGGGGGCTGAGGGTACACTGACATTGGGTCAGCTCCATTACAACAGGCAGAGTCAACATAATGACCCAGAAAGTGATATGTCACAAAGTCATTACATAAATAGACTTTCATCAATCTGTCAACTTCAGGCCGCAGACTTGCACGAGTAAATAAGATCTTGCTACAGGCAGCCAAATGTAATATTATTAAGAAGAATACTAGTAAGCCTGAGAATTGGGAAAGATTTAGAAACCAGCAAAGGATGATCAAAAAATTGCTAAAAGGCAAGAAAATAGAATGGGAGTAAAGTAGCAAAACTATTTAAACAGATTATAAGAGCTTCTACAAGTATGTAAAAAGAGAGTAGCAAAAGTAGAGGTTGAGACAAGAACAATTATAATGGGGAATTAGGAAATGGCAGAGACTTTAAACAAATATTTTCTATCTGTCTGTCTTCACAGTAGAAGACACAAAAATCATGCCAAAAATAGTGGGGAACCAAGGGACTAATAAGAGTGAGGAACTTAAATTAATTAGTATTAGTCGAGAAAAAGTACTTGAGAAACTAATGGGACTAAAAGCTGGTTGGCAAGCTGTAACTAGTGGGGTGCTGGAAGGATCAGTGCTTGGGCCTCAGCCATTTACAATCTATATTAATGACTTAGATAAAGGGACCGAGTGTAATGTATCCAAGTTTGCTGACGATACAAAGCTAGGTGGGAAAGTAAGCTGTGAGGAGGATACAAAGGGATATATAGACAGATTAAGTGAGTGGGCAATAAAGTGGCAGATGGAGTTTAATGTGGGGAAATGTGAGAATAATCACTTTGGTAAGAAGAATAGAAAAACAGAATACTTCTTTAAATGGTGAGAAACTAATTAGGTACAGCAAGCAATTAGGAAGGCAAATGGCATGTTGGCCTTTCTTGCAAGGGGGTTGGAGTACAAGAGTAAGGAAGTCTTGCTATAATTGTACAGGGCTTTGGTGAGATCACACCTGGAGTACTGTGCACAGTTTTGATCTCCTTGGTCACGGTGTCAGCTGTGGCTCAGTAGGTAGCACTCTCGCCTCTGAGCCAGAGAAGTGGGAAAGTGTGATTGAAGTTTTGTGAGGAAACTGGGAAACAGATTCCAACACTTCCCCCCCGCCCACACCAGGAGTGGATGGAAAGGGTCAATCATGGGATTACGGGAAGGCAGTGGAATGTAACAATAGGATAAACGTGAGCATTGTCCCCCCCACCACCATTTGCAACTGATATTCAATTGTAGAAAATAAAATAATTTATTTATAATTTTATTGCGCATTATCTTGTTCACTTCTCACCCTCCCTCACCAATTTTTAATTTCCACTACAATCTTGATTGCCACATTAAGCCTTTCAAAGAGCCTTACCAGATACAATTTACTATGGCTCCTCTTGGTTGGGTATAATTGTTTACGGATTACAACTTATATTGGCTGAGAACTGCAAAAATTAACCTACTGATAGCAGTTGAGTTGGGGTTAAATGACAATCAATACTAGAATTCAAATTTAGGCCTTCAATACAGGAGCCCAATGCTTTGCCCCAAGTAAAGATTAAAATTTTTTAATTAAAATGCATTTTTATTGCGCTGGAAAAATAACATTTTTCCACTAATGTTAGTTTACTAACCACAAGCATGAGTACTATGGGTCCCAGGTAGATTATTAGAAAGAAAAATGAAATCATGGCGAGTGACAAGATCCCACGAATCCACCAGTTCTTCCATCTGCAAAACAAAGCATGATTAAAAGTCCACGTTTCACTAATTAAATTGAAAAAGAAAGCTGAGTTTTAACACAAGTAAAAAAAAACGTAGAATATTTTTTACGAGTTCCCACTTTACAGTACTGTCTCTGTCCAAAATCTGTAAAGCATAAAGTCATTAACTATTCAAGCTTAATCGGCATTGGTCTAATGAAAAAGAGCCAATTTTGAAAGCCTTTCTTCATATTTGTATTTCCTCAAGCCGACCTGCATAAAAACACCATCGGTGGCAAGTGGGGTATAAGTAAGAGAGCAGCCCCAGGACCCAGTGCGGCGCCCCCTGACCTGCGTGAAAATACCATCGGCGGCAGGCGGGGTATAAGAAAGAGAGCTAGCCACTACAGCGAGCAGTGCGAGCTGGTCCCGGAGAGCGACCACTTCTACAAGGGCGACTGGACTGACGTCACTGGAGTTCAGGCAGCCAATTGGAGTGGCGTCCGAGCCCAGCGGGGGGCCGAGAGTCGGGCCCAGCCCGGGGGGGGGGGGGGGGAAGGCCGAGATCTGGGCCCAGCTTGGGGGGGGGGGGGGACCTGAGATCCGGGCCCAGCAGGTGCGATGACCGAGCCCAGCAAGGGGCGGCGTTCGTGCCCAGCAGGGGGTGGGTGGGGGGCACGGTCAAGTCCAGCGCAGGGAGACGGAGTTTGAATCCAATGGTGGGGGTGGGGGGCCTAGCTCTTTCAAGCCCATGTGGTGGTTGGTGTTCAACAGTCACCACACGTTAAAAAAATCCACGCACAGGCATCTTCCACCCTTTAAGATGTAACTCATTGTAACACCTGTGAGCTCATCTTTTTTGATGTGAAGAGCGTCATCCTCATCACGAGGGACTGCCTAGTAGTAGTAGTATTTCCTCTTACCAAGCAGTATCCTAACAAATCTTGGTTGTTTTCTCTCTAAAGCCTAAACATCCTTCCTATACTATACAGCCTAATACTGCACACAATACTCTAATTGAGATCTTAGGATTCATAACTTCCGTTGGCCTTTCTATGTATTTCTATAGTTTTACCTCTTATGATGATAAACTTAAAATTCCATTAGTTTTTTATTTTAAACAGCCTCGTCAATTTAAAGTGATGCCTTTAATGACCCGTACCCGCAAATCGCTCTGCTCTTCCACAACAACGAACCTATTTCCATTCAAAGTATAATTAATGTTTTTTTTACTAAAACGTATTACCTCACAATTTCTCAAACTGAATTAAATCTGCCACTTTTTAGCCTGTTCTCCCATCTCATCAATATTGTTTTGCAGATTATTTTGGTCTTCTAAAGAATTAACTATACCTCAAAGAATTCTAAGGTTTGTCAAGCATGATCACTGCTTTTGAAATGTGTGCAGGCATTCTATTTTTTCTTTATCTAGATATGTGGTAATTTCATCCTTAAGACTCTAATATTTCCCCTACCGCAGATGTTAAGCTAACTGGCCTGTAACTACCTGGTTTGCCTCAGTCTCCGTTTTTAAAAATGGGTACTACTTTGGGCACTCTCCAATACAACCATACACCAAAACTTTCCTATCAAATCATAAACATTACCAGAAGAGTAACAGTGGAGGAATTTGCATCCGCAAAACTGGTTTTGTAACTCTTACATATTTAACAGGTTTCACTCTGGGTAACCAATAATAGGTGTGTTTTCTGAAGATGGCAGGCATGAAGAGCAAGTAAAATTGTCTTCCTCACTCACGCCCCTCTCACTATCATACAAAAGCCAAACGTGGCCCGAGAGCCAAGCACAATGTAGGTACCTCTGAAACTCGCCACCGTTCAAAAGCCAAATGCGGCCCGTGAGCACTGCATGTTATCACCTCCAATATCAGAACTCAGAAGGTCAGCGCTGTGCATCACCTGAACCCAGAGAGGGTCGGCGCTGTACCTTGCCTGAACTCTATAGCTTGACTGACAATGACTGGATCAAATTATACATTGAACCTAGCTATGTAGAGAACTTCAATGAAGTGCTGAGGATCTACAGTTTGACTGGATCAAATGACACATTCCAGGCAAAGTGTCATTTCCTGGCGGTGCCAATACAAAATCTTGTTAATTACACTGGGCGGTGCCACTAAACACTGCCAATAATTTTAGCCGGTATGCAGCCTAGTGGAGTGGTATTTATCTGTCTTCTGAGGTGATGGGAGAATGTGGTGGGCATCCCAGATATTCTCCATTAAGCAATTTATTAAGATTCTTTACTAATTATACCTGGGCTTTGCTAACCCATAAACAGAAAAAGATTAAAGGCATGGATTTCAGTTAATAAGAAACTGCATATAGAAACTTGTTAAGTCATAAACGTGAGAACAGGTTTTTGGGGAGAGGCACGGGAAAAGCCTGAACTTTAGCAGAGTGTCTATTGATACTTCTGTGTCAGCCAAGTATCAGAAAAATGGTCAGAAAAATCATATGCACTTGGATTTTCAGTAAGTGCTCCCGGCAGGCGAGGCTTTCTACTGGAATTGGGAAAAGGAAAAATTAAACCGCCATTGCCAGCATTAAACATACCCAGAAAAGGTATAGCAATACCTTGTTGATCAAGGGCCCCCTCTACCTTGTCTCAGCAGCATCCATTAACTAACTTCAGAAGCGCATCTCCTATTGCATCAGTATGAAACTTCTCCATTTCCCCACACCAACCATACTTACCACTTCCCCAAGTAAGACTTGGTATTTATTAATTTAAAACCAGTTTATTTTTTTGCTGTTAGTAGTATCAGAATGTAGGTTGTAGTTGCACTATACTATTTTTTTTTAAGGAGAGAAAATTAAGATGAAGGGCAAATGGCCAAGGCCATATTGTTGGACACTACAGAGGGTAAATCAGGAAGCAGAGATTAGGTTATGCCAAGCTTTAGCTTTAAAAACCTGGTGATTATGGGCCCAAAGTTCCCCAGCCGCCTAGAGCGGCGCAGTTAGGGGTGGCATGCTGACTTTCTAAGCTAAGAAAAGCGCCAAAAACTTACCTTCTACTTTGGACGCTCCCTTGTCGTCCGGATCCATTGGCGTGGCGCTGCAGAGCCTGCGGGGGGAGGAGCTTTGGCCGCGCTTGCTCATCGCGGCTGGCGGGGGGGGGGGGGGCGGGGCTTTGGCCCAGCATCTTGTGGAGTGCCGGCAGGGGGACGCATGTCTGTTTGAGTGTGCGCGCATGCGCAATGGGCGTTTCAGCGTGCGCGCATGCGCAGTGCAGCAGGAAGCTTGGCAATCGGCCAATTAAAGGGAGAGCGTCCTCAGCATCATTGGTAATGAACCATATATAAAGGCAAGGTTTAAATATTGATTTGTGTGTGGTTGAGGGAGTGGAAAGGAATGCTGGATAGGTGGAAGAAAGGTGAGAAGTGTGATTTTTGCACATTACCTGAGTGTAAGTCCAATACACGAATGGCGCAAGAGCGTGCAACAAGAAGAATTTTCTCCATGAGGAAGTGGAGAAACTAGTTACCTGTCATTGAGGAGAAATGGCTGGAGCTGGATATCAGCAAGAGTGGTCCGTCACAAAAGTTTCACCCAAGGAAATGAGATGATGATGGAACCTAGTTGCAGAAGAATACTCCGCAGGGGTCAATAGCGCAAGATCTGGAAGCCAGTGCAAGAAGAAATGGCAGGACGTTGGTCAAGTAGTGAGTGTAAGTAATACCTTCATCTTTAAATTGAATTGCAATTGAAAATGTGACCATCTGTATGTGGCCCACCCATCAGAAGCGCACCATGTGTGAAGATTAATATTTTCATCTTTGCAGAAGAAATTGGCCCATAACAAAAGGGAAAGACTTAGAACAGGAGGAGGTCCGCCAAATCTGCAACAACTGTCACCCCGGAACAGAGGGTTGCTGCCTTGCTGAGTCGCACCGGCAGAAATACAATCAGCTCTGCACAAGCTGGACCCACACATAAGGGTGAGGGTGAGTCATTAAAATGCATTGTCACCCTTCAAATCAACCT
Organism: Pristiophorus japonicus; assembly: GCF_044704955.1. Lineage (NCBI taxonomy): Eukaryota > Metazoa > Chordata > Chondrichthyes > Pristiophoridae > Pristiophorus > Pristiophorus japonicus. The sequence continues at coordinate 232,728,871 of NC_091978.1, forward strand.
GCCTACTGGCCTGCTACGCATCAGACTACTCATGCCATCCATCCTGCAACCTCCTGTGCTGCTAACCATTTGACTGTTCTGTTGTATTTTGCAGAAGACGACAACACTCCTCAACATCCTGAAGATCCACCAGAAGATCCAAATGCGTGCGCTCTAGACCAAGGCGGGTGGAGGGAGGAGGGGTCCATGGAAATGTGTTCACAGGAGAATGCTGACCGCGATCAGTCCATAGTACAGGGCGTCACACCGCCAGAAACCTCCAAGAGCTAATCGAAGACATTCCATGGTTTCACACCTTCCGAGGTCGGGGGTTCCAGTGGCGGTCGTGAAATGCATGTTGGGACACCCAGTGCCCCACTATCCCAGCCTGCGCCTCACACTGGAGGGGTGCCACTAGACAGACCCACGGCGAGGGGGAAGGAGAAGCCGACCAATCTCTCCTGTGATGCAGCCCTCAGCAGAGGTTAATCAGGTTCTGTCATTGGGTGAAGAGACCAATGCCCTCACAAGATCACTCGTGGCGGCCGTCAGTGGGGTACATGATGAGGTAGCGACACTCTCGAGTGAAATCTCAGCATTGAGACAGGAAGTGAGGGCGGGCATTTCAGAGGGTGTGCAAACGATGGCAGATGCCATGAGGGAGCTAGCTTCTGCAATAAGGGCACAAAGGCCGGATACTTAAATGCCACTCCCACTTCAATCCACGAACCAGCCACTGGTAAGACCCAAGCCGGGCCCCCGACACACTTTCCCTGAGATGTGGGTGAGGGATAGGTGCAGCCTTTCTTTGCTGTTGTTGTTGTCGTTGTTGTTGAAGTGCACTGTAAAATATCCAATAAAAGATATTTTGCATTAAAACTATTTTCCATTAGGACCACATAACATTTAGGGACAACTGTAAAAAGTAAAAGTCCCTCACCGCTAGTCATGTGTGCCTGCCGCCCCTAGTCCTGGCGGGAGTGCTAGCCGGTGTGTTCTGCAGTCGGCAAGGTAGGGCTGCTCTATTTTAGTAGCTGATTTATCTTTCATTTATTTTTGATGATGTTGTGCAGCTGTTGTGCTGAAGATGGTGTGCTGATGTTGTGAAGGTCTTTAGTGCTTTAGAATCCTCTAATTCACCTTCGCCCCAACCACCCATGCCTGGCTACCTGCGCTGAGTTCTTAAATGTAGGTAAGGTTTTTCTGTGCCTACAAAAGTGGCCACATAAACTGGCCTAGTTAGTTTGGAGTAACTTTCAGCTTCTATGGCCAAAAGAGGCGTAAGTAACTTGTCACGCCTCTTTTTGGAGAGAACAAACTAGAAAAAAATCTAACTAACTGCCTTACTGCAGCAAGTTAAATGAGGAAATTTGTGATTTTTAACTAACTCCAAAAAAAGCTACTTACTCCAAAAAAAATGGGGCAACTCCTGGGGAAATTTGAGCCCTATAAAAGGAAGTAAAGATTAAAGGAAGTGAAGAGTCTAGTAAAGAATGAGTTCGAGGGGGATACTGTGAAATCCATGTTGGTTTCTACACACTTGGTTGGAGAGAGGAAGAATATAACAGCAACATTTGCATCTTTCAAGGGGAAAAATGGTCAAGTTCAGAGAAGCACTGATCATAGCAGTATCAAGAAAGAAAAGTTAGGTTGGATGGAGAAACAGAGGTTTGGAGACTAGAGGTAAAAGAGGAATTGCCTGTCAGTTGACAAGCTTTATCTTGTTTCATGATACAAAGCAGATGTTAGAAGAGCTTTCCAAAATATGGAAACAGTATTCAAATCCTGGATAGTCTTTGACTTTAGGGAGAGTTGGGAGATACTTGGGGAATAGTAGAAATGTTTGTCACAAACATTTGGAGGTAACTTTAATAATGGAGGTTAGAGGAGATAGTAAGGTCAAAAATATCAACGGATGAAAAATGATTACAGTTGGTGCCCAAAGAGTTTTACTTACAATCAACATAAAAAACTTTCATCACAATAGTTGGTGAAAGAATATTATGCAAAATCACTGAGCGATGAAATCGACTTTTATTCATCACATTTTATTCCCTCTTTTATGTTCCTTATATCATACCCTAAATCTCTAATTCGAAGGGGGGGTTGGGGGGCAGGGTGACAGGCCAACTGCTCCTGCTACTAGGATGTGCACAAGCCAGCTCAGAGAGACCCATTCAATTTTCCCTCCATTGATATATGGAATAGCCTAGTCATAATAATTCCAATGGAGATGATTACAAACTTAACGCATGGAATAGTTTTGAGGTTATGTGTTCAATTCCCTCCCCCCCACTCTTTGAATTCCTGATTTCTGCCACATTGTTAAGAGGAGCCAATTAAGTTTGGTGGCTCTCCACAGAGGGAGGGGGTTAAATAAATATTAATACATTTCATACACTACAATGTAAATGATACCTTGAAGATAACCCTGATAGAGCCTTATTGAATACTTCTGGAGTGCTGTCATTTGAGGGTGGAACATCGGGAATATCTGAATCAGGTTTCAAGTCTGGATCGCCATCAACTTCCATCCCTGCTCTATCATCGATATCAATCTCCTAGATCACAAAAGCAAATAAATTAACTGACAATGTATTGTACAAGGAATCAAAAGTAAAAAAAAAATAGCATGTAAATCAATTCAAAATTGTTCAAATCTTGGAGACCACATGGAGATTACTCTGTCCGGCACGATTTGTGTTTCTTTCGTGGTACAGCCAACAGACCATTTGGAAAAGAAAAACAGCCAGAGACTATAATGATCTGAGAGCAAAGCACAAGGTAAAGGAGAGGATGACTTGGAAAGTTAATGCATGGGTGCAGGGCTGGTGCAGAAGGGAAGGGGTCACATTCTTGGAGTGGCTTTCACCTGCAGCAATGTCCTTGTGAAGAGGGTAAACAGAGCAGTGAAGGAACATTTAAAGTAACATGGCAGGGGATGGTAAAAGTCTTGTTTTGAGACTCGAAAGGAAGAGCTAAATTAATAATGTTATCGGACTAGAAGCAGAAGGCTTAGCAGAAAGAGAGAAAAAAATACAAGAAATAGAAAGGAAGATACCATGAGGTAACAAATGATAAAAATGCCACTATAGAAGGGACAAAGGATAATGGGAATGGCAGCATAGTGGTTATGTTACTGGACTAGTACAGGTGGAGCATTCGAAATCTGGAAACCTTGGGACCGAGGCCGTTCCAGATTATGGGTATTTCTGAACGTCTTTCCAACATCCCGAGTCCGGAAACGCTTGGGCTGAGGTAAGGGGGCGGGGCCTGGTGAGTCCAGCGGCGGGGCCTGGGGAGGGGGCCAGGGAAGTCCGGCGGCGGAGCCTGAGGAGGGGGCCGGGGGAGTCCAGCGGTGAGTCCGGGGGAGGGGGCCGGGGGAGTCCAGCGGTGAGTCCGGGGGAGTCCAGCGGTGGGGCCGGGGGAGTCCAGCAGTGAGTCTGGGGGTGTCGACGGTTCCGGGATCCGCAGCTTTGGCTGCGGGTCAGGGGCTGCGACCAGGAAAAACCTGCGTTGAAGACCTGCAAAAAAGGTAAGTTAACGTTTTTATTTTTTAAATTCTTTCTCAGCGATTTAGTAGATAAGGGTTTTGTGAATTTTTATTTTTTGTTTTTTGGAAAAATAAAGTGCGTTTTTCCCCCTCCCTTGGCCCAACTCGATGATCGGTTTAAAAAAATGTCAGGATTTCTGAACATTTTCCGGATTCCGGACGGCCCCACCATGGATCAGCCCAGTATCTGGATTCTGAAACATTCTGAATTTCGGAACTCCGCATTTCGGACGCTCAACCTGTAATCCAGAGGCCTGGACTAATGATTCAGAGATGTGAGTTCAAATCCCACCACAGCAGCTGGGGAATTCAGTTAATTAAATAAATCTGGAATAAAAAGCTAGTATCAGTAATGGTGACGATGAAACTATCGGATTGTCGTAAAAATCCATCTGATTCACTAATGTTCTTTAGGGAAGGAAATCTATGTGACTCCAGACCCACCGCAATGCGGTTAACTCTTAACTGCCTCATGAAACAGCCAAGCAAGCCACTCAGTTGTAACAAACGACTACAGAAAACAATAATAAAAAAACTGGACGCACCACCCGGCATCAACCTTGGCACCGGCTTCGGACACGACAAAGCACATGCAGCTCAGTCGACCCTGCAAAGTCCTCCTCACTAACATGTGGGTACTTGTGCCAAAATTAGGAGACCAGTCCTACAGACTAGTCATGCAAAAGCCTGACATAGTCATACTCGCAGAATCATACCTTTCAGCCAACATCCCAGACTACTCCATCACCATTCCAGGGTATGTCCTGTCCCACTGGCAGTGGTATACATTGAGTAGGGAGTGGCCCTGGAAATTCTCAACATTGACCCTGGACCCCACAAAGTCTCATGGCTTCAGGTCATGGTCAAGGAAACCTCCTGCTGATTAGGATCTACCGCCCTCCCTCAGTTGATGAATCAGTGCTCCTCCATGTTGAACAACACTTGGAAGAATCACTGAGGGTAAGCAAGGGAACAGAAGTACTCTGGGTGGGCGACTTCAATGTCCCACACCAAGAGTAGCTCGGTAGCACCACTACTGGCCGAGCCCTGAAGGACATAGCTGCCAGTCAGAGCCTGCAGCAGATTGAGAGAGAATCAACTTGTGGTAAAAACCTACTTGACCTCTTCTACACCAATCTACCTGTCGCAGATGTATCTGTCCATGACAGTACTGGTAGTAGTGACCACCGCATAGTCCTTGTGGAGACGAAGACCTGTCTTCACACTGAGGGAACCCTCCATCCTGTTGTGTGGCACTACCACTGTGCTAAATGGGATAGATTCAGAACAGATCTAGCAGCTCAAAACTGAACATCCATGAGGCGCTCTGGGCCATCAGCAGCAGGAGAAATGTATTCCACCATAATCTGTACCTCATGGCCCAGCATATCCCTCCTTGTCATTACCATCAAAACTCTCCCACTGGCTGGAGTCAAACCTAACACAAAGGAGGATGGCTGTGGTTGTTGGAGGCCAATCATCACAGCCCCAGGACATCGCTGCAGGAGTTCCTCAGGGCAGTGTCCTCAGCCCAACCATCTCCAGCTGCTTAATCAATGACCATTCCTCCATCATAAGGTCAGATGTGGGGATATTCGCTGATGATTGCAGAGTGTTCAGTTCCATTCACAACTCCTCAGATAATGATAGCATGCAGCAAGACCTGGAGGACATTCAGGCTTGGGCTGATAAGTGGCAAGTAACATTTGCACCACACGTGACAGGCAATAACTATCTGCAACAAGAGAGTCTCACCACCGCCCCTCGACAAGCAACGGCAATACCATCGTCGAATCCCCACCATCAGCATACTGGGGGGGGGTCACCATTGACCAGAAACTTAACTGGATCAGCTATATAAATACGGTGGCTACAAGAGCAGGTCAGCGGCTCAGTATTCTGTGGCAAGTGTCCACCTCCTGATTCCCCAAAGCCTTTCCACCATTTACAAGATACAAGTCAGGAATGTGATAGAATACTTTCCGTTTGCCTGGATGAGTGCAGCACCAACACTCAAGAAGCTCAACACCATCCAGGACAAAAGCAAAATACTGCAGATGCTAGAATCTGAAAACAAAAACAGAAAATGCTAGAAATCTCAGCAGGTTAAGCAGCATCTGTGGAGATGTAATAGATTCTTAAGGACGTGCAGGGGCAGTGAAAGGAGGGGGGGGGGGGCGGAGGACGGACAAAAGGGAAGGTCTGTGATAGAGTGGAAGGCAGAAGAGATTAAGAGACAAAAGGGATGATCGGCAAAAATGAGATGATAGTGGAATATATAAAAGACCAAAGATGAGTCTAGATGGGGTGTGGGGGGGGGGGGGGGGGGGAAATCATCACCACCTGCCATGGGAAAGAAGAAAAAAAGGAGCGGGATGGGGGTGGGGTTTAAAAAAAAGGGAAAAAAATATGGGCAGAGGTTATGGTCTGAAATTGTTGAATTTGAAGTGGAGTCCAGAAGGCTGTAAAGTGCCTAAATGAAAGATGAGGTGCTGTTCTTCGAACTTGCGTTGAGCTTCATTGGAACAGTGTAGGAGGCCGAGGACAGAGAGGTCAGAGGGAGAGTGGAATGGAGAATTAAAGTGACAGGCGACTGGAAGCTCGGGGTCACGCTTACTAACTGAACAGAGACATTCTGCAAAGCAATTACCCAATCTACGTTTGGTCTCCCCAATGTAGAGGAGACCACATCGTGAGCAGTGAATACAGTATTTGAATCTCTTATCTGGAACCCTCAGGACCTGGCCTGTTCTGGATAAGGGATTTTTCTGGAGGGATGGTCACGTTAAATTGGATGGTACAGGTTTGGAGAAAGGAGATATCGGGTCTGGCTGGCTTAAGGCTGGGAGTGCGGCAGAGAGATCATAGGTGGGGGGGCAGTGGATCGCGGGGTCAGGCCAGCGATTGCAGGAGTCGGCAGCGAGGAAAGACTTCAATTTGTTCATGTCGGAATTCTGCGCACGTGCCACCTGGTGGCCGGGAATGGTTCCGCACGAGGGGTGGTTCCGAATAAGGGAGGTTCAACCTGTATACTAAATTGAAATTACAAGTAAATCGCTGTTTCACCTGGAAGGAATGTTTGGGCTCCTGGACAGTGGGAAGGGAAGAGTCGGAGATGGACCAACCCCATCAGCCTCCACGTTCAACGGATCATCCTCTGCCATTTCCTTAATCACCCCCAGCAGCCCCTCCCCTTACCACAGCACTTTCCCGTTCAAGCAAAGGAGATGCAATACCTGCCCTTTTACCTCCTCCCTTCCCACTGTCCAGGGCCCCAAACATTCCTTCCAGGTGAAACAGCGATTTACTTGTACTTCTTTCAATTTAGTATACTGTATTCGCTGTTCACGATGTGGTCTCCTCTACATTGGGGAGATCAAACGCAGTTTGGGTGACCACTTTACAGAACATCTCCATTCAGCCTGTAAGCGCAACCCCGATCTTCCGGTCACCTGTTACTTGAATTCTCTGCTTCACTCCCACGAATCTCTTCGTCCTCGGCCTCCTACACTATTCTAATGAAGCTCAACGCAAGCTTGAGGAATAGTACCTCATCTTTTGTTTAGGCACTTTACAGCATTCTGGACTCAACATCAAGTTCAACAATTTCAGACCATAATCTCTGTCCATATTTCTTTCAACAAGCACCCCCCCTTTTTTTGTTCTCTTTCACATGACAGCTGGTGGTGATCCCGTCTTTCACACCCCATCTAGACTCATCTTTTATCTCTTAACTTCTTCCATTACCAACTCATTTTTGCCCATCATTCCTTTTGTTTCTTAATCTCTTCTGCTGTTACATCTCAAACTTTTCCAGTTCTGACAAAAGGTCACAGACTTGAAATGTTAACTCTGTTTCTCTCCATAGATGCCGCTTGACCTGCTGAGATTTCCAGCATTTTCTGTTTTTATTCCAGGACAAAGCAGCCCGCTTGATTGGCATTCCATCCACCACCTTAAACATTCACTCCCTCCACCACCGGCGCACCATGGCTGCAGTGTGTACCATCAACAAGATGCAGTGCAGCAACTCTCAAAGACTTCTTTGACAGCACATCCTAAACCCGCGACCCCTACCAGCTAGAAGGACAAGGACAGGAGGCGCATGGGAGCACCATCACCTCATCCCAAAGATGGCATCTCAAACAGTGCAGCGCTCCCTCAGTACTGCACTGGAGTGTCAGCCTAGATTTTGTGCTTAAGTCTCTGGAGTGGGACTTGTATCCACAACCTTGTGACTCAAAAGGCCAACTGGGCCACGACTGAAAAGGATAATGGGACAGTAGTGTTAGTAAAGGACTTCATCACAGCACTAGAGTATGGGGGGAGGGTGCATTAAGACAGAGTCCAATTGCATACAGCTAAGAAAGAGGAAGGGAAAGGGTACAATATCTTGGTATGCATTACAAGTCACCCAACAGTTGCGATTAGATGGAGATGGAATTTGCAGACAATGTAGTCTTTACGCAAAGACTAGAGAAAGTGTTTTATAAGTATTGCCCAACTTACTCAAACTGAAGAGATCATGAATTCTAACATAAAATTCTTTTAGAAAGGAAAATATTGGGACAGAAATTCCGGCCTCCCGGGTCCATACGGAGTGTGTACGGACCCGGGAAAGCATCACAAAAGCCGTTTTTCAGCGCACAATGTGCATGCACTGAAAACCGGCTTTTCAGTTCTGTCAAGCTGGAGCCAGGACATTCGCATGGGCAAGACTGCGGCATTTATCCATATCTTGCCCAGAAAATGTCCTGAAAACTCTTGCACCAGATAAAAGCAGGCGCATAGCCTACTTTTACAGGCGTAAGGGTTTTAAAACACTTGAAACATAAAAAATAAAATTTTAAAAACACATTTTATTTTTAAAAACCCTGCCCACCACATTAAATGTATTTTAAAGCATAATTTAAAAAAAAATATATATTTTTAATAATACATAAATAACAAATTTAAATTAATGTTAAATATGTTGTGTATTTTTTCTATTTTTAATTAAAATGTTGTGTGTGTTTGCAGGGGGGGGGGGGGGGGGAAGGGTCTCATTATTATGAATGAGAACATACTTTACCCGATTGGCTGCCCAGAGGCATGTGACTCAGATCCAGCCCTGCGCATGTCCTAATGTACACATGCTGCGACGTGCGGTCAGTGGAGGCCTCAGGACCGGAAACTTGCGTGGGCGCAGCAACTTCAGGTAAGTGCGCTTCTTTAAGTTTTTTACCCTATCGCCCATGGGAAGCAGCCAACCGGGATTTCTGGGCCATTGTACCAAATCAATAATATCCACAATAAAGGTTCAGTCTCTTCTCTTCACCTTAGTAATGCTCAAAATAATGTGACTGAACAAACATACCTTTTCTTTCTCGCCCAGATTGGGCAAATTTTACTTCAGCTTTTATTGCAATTGGAACTTCTTAGCTGCACTGTTAAAGTGCATACAAAGCAAAGATTATGCACAATAAAAATGTGAACCTGTGCCAATGAAAGTGTTGTTACATCCATCATGATAAAGGAAGAAATCAGAATGGATATATTTTGGACTTTATTATGTAGTGCAACCCAAAGCTTCCTTAACCATTACCATGTAAGTTTGTGTTTTTGAGATTACTTATATTCCAAATTTTTATTCCCTGTCACCCTCCCTTTATTCCGGTTTTCCCAGGCAATGTACCACCTCTGGTAATCTGCTCCCTGGCCTCAACCACCATTCAAACTGGCTGTCAGGAAGTGCACAAAAGCACTTTGATGAAACTCCAGTTTTCACCACTTGGGCTCCCCACAGGAGGGCAATGGAAATGGGGAATTCAGAATCGGGAATTCCTGAATCTTTCCACTCCATGATGCTGCACGAGTATTCCAACATACTGCACTGTCACACATTGCAATTAACTAGTGACTTGTTTCTCGAATTAAAATTGTAGATTTTTGTCTTTGCATTCAATGAAATAACAAATGCAATATTCCCGATTGAGTCAACAGCTTTTATCTTCATCTAAAACCAGGGGCTCTGCTAATGCTCATCATGGAGCTCCAGGTCTTTTGATTTTAACATCAGACTCCTGACATTTCTACAGGTTACTCAGTAAATTGGGTCATGTGCAAACTGAGTGCACTCAAATACCCAGATATGGAATAAGATAATAGTCCGTGCAATTGGATCCTTCCACACAGCGTGCTGTAAAAACCAGTGGAACCATTTGATATATGTGCACAGTTAAATTACTTATTATACACCAAGTACTTTACAGATGCAAAGCAGTTATTGAAAGTATTATTTGTTGCAGGATAAACTGCTGGAAGAAAATATTGCTGCAGAAAGCTGTTTTTTTAAACAAAGCTATTTTAGTACAAGCCTTTTGCAAAATAAAAAATAATTAATCATTCCTAAATGACGTATTTACAACGAGCTGCATGTAGTATGATACTTGCTCAACTTTTGAACAGATATTGAAGGGCAACCATGAATAGCAATGGTATTTTGTGACAATGACTGGTACAATAATTCACAACAGAAAATGCAGACATGACACCAAATGTGTACATTAAAATATCAAAGAATACCACCATCAGCAAAAACGAATTGAGACACTGGCAAAAATTGCAAATGTGTACAGTTCTGGTTCGGTCCTGTTCTTTTCTTCATTTCAAGATGATCAGTAAGTAGAAACAAGGTGATTCTCCTTGATCCTGGGATTAATGAAGTCCATTTGGTTCATTCGGAAGCGGTAGCATACTGGTTATGTTACTAAACTAACAATCCAGTGGCCTGGACTAATAATCCAGAGGCGCGAGTTCAAATTCCACCACGGCAGTTGTGGAATTTAAATTAAGTTAATTAAATAAATCTGGAATGAAAAGATAGTGGGTCAAAAATTGCGGCCTTGCCAGGTCTGCACGAAGTGCGCATGGTCCGGCGAAGCCTTGTAAAAGCCAGTTCTCGGGCGCAATGTACATGCGCCAAAAACCGGCTTTTCCAATCTGTCAAAATTTCTTCAGACAGATCGAACGCATCCCCGCAGGAAAGACATTTCGTGTGGGAGAGATTGGGCTATTTGCCCAACTCATACCCAGCGAATGTCCTTCGAACTTTTATGCCTGGTAAAAGCAGGCGCATAACTTACTTTTACCAGTGCAATACTTTTTAAAAAAAAATAGAAAAATTAAATTTAATCACTCATTTTTATGTTTAAAAACCCTCTCCATTAAGGTAAGTTTATTTTTAACCATATTAAAACACATCAAAAAATATTTTTTTTCTAAAACATTTAATTACATTTAATTTCAATTAATTTTAAACGTGAGTTTCAAATTTTTTTTAATTGCACTGTGTCTTCAATGTTTTAAGAGGTTATTCTCATTGATAGCAATGGGAACTCGTACAAACAGAGTTTCCATTATTATCAATGAGAATACTTGATAGTGATTGGTGGTCAAAACTCACGTGATTGCAATATAGACGTCCATACGTGAAAGACAGATCGCCATACGCTGTGCAGCGAATGAAGGCCTCAGACCGGAATTGTACGTTTCTCCGGGACCAACAGGTAGTTTCGTAGATTTTTTTCGGTCGGATGCGTTCGTAGGAAGGAAGCCCCAGTATCAGTAATGGTGACCATGAAACTATCGGATTGTCGTAAAAACCCATCTCGTTGACGAATGTCCTTTAGGGAAGGAAATCTGCCACCCCTACCTGGTCTGGCAGATATGATTCCAGATCCACAGCAATGTGGTTAACTCTTAACTGCCCTCTGAAGTGGCCTAGCAAGCCACTCAGTTATAACAAACTGCCACAAGAAGCAATAAGAATTAAAAAACTGGACGCACCACCTGGCATCGACCTCGGCATTGGCTTCGGAGATGATAAAGACACAGGCTGGGGATGGGTGTTAAAATTGGGAGACCTGTCCCACAGACTAGTCAAACAACATCCTGACAGTCATACTCGCAGAATCATACCTTTGAGCCACTATCTCACACTGCTCCATCACCGTCCCACCAGCACGACAGACGCACCACAGGTGGCGGCATAATTGTATACAGTCGGCAGCGAGTGGCCCTGGGAGCCCTCAACATTGACTCCGGACCCCATGAAGTCTCATGGCATCAGGTCAAACATAGGCAAGGAAACCTCCTGCTGATTACTACCTACCGCCCTCCCTCAGCTGATGAATCAGTACTCCTCCATGTTGAACAACATTTGGAAGAAGCACTGAGTGTATCAGTCCTTGGAAATGAAGTCCTGTCTTCACATTGAGGACAACCTCCATCCTGTTGTGTGGCACTACCACCGTGCTAAATGGAATAGATTCAGAACAGATCTAGCAGCTCAAAACTGGGCATCCATGAAGTGCTATGGGCCATTGGGAGCAGCAGAATTGTATTCCACCATAATCTGTAACCTCATGGCCCAGCATATCCCTCACTCCACCATTATCAATCCAGGCGACCCACCCTGGTTCAAAGAGCATACCAGGAGCAGCACTTGCTTGGATGAGTGCAGCTCCAACAACACTCAAGAAGCTTGATACCATCCAGGACAAAGCATTCCACTTGATTGGCACCCTATCCATCACCTTAAACATTCACTCCTTCCACCACTGTCACACTGTAGTGTACCATAATTGGATAAGTACCTGAAGGAAAAAAAATTGTGGGGCTATGGGGAAAGGGTGGGGGAGTGGGACTAGCTGAAGTGCTATTGCAGAGATCTGGCCCAAGCTAGACAGGGCAAATGGCCTCCATCTGTGCTGTAATCACTCTATGATTCTATGATCTACAAGATGCACTTCAGCAACTCACCAAGGCTTCTGCGATAGCACCTACCACCTAGAAGGACAAGGGCAGCAGATGCAGGGGATCATCATCACCTCCAAATTCCCCTCAAAGTCAAACACCACCTGATTTGAAAATATATCAGCGTTCCTTCGTAATCGCTGGGTCAAATTCCTGGAACTCACTCCCCAACAGCACTACGAGAGTACCATCACCACACGGACTGCAGTAGATCAAGAAACCGGCTCACCACCACCTTCTCAAGGGCAATTAGGGATGGGCAATAAATGCTGGCCTTGCCAGCGACACTAACAATCCTAGGAACGAATGAAAAAACATGCAAATGCAAGCTGGGTACCAGCCAGAGTCTGTACAGCGTGTGTCAGCAAAATAAATGATGTCATTTATCTCATTGCTGTTTATGGAATCTTGTTGTACATACACTGGCTTCATGTTTTTCTACACTGCAACAGTGATTACACTTGAAAATTTATCAATGACCGAGAAAACTTTTGGATGTCCTATAGTACTAAACTACATAAATACATAAGAAATAGGAGCAGGAGTAGGCCATAGGCCCACTCGAGCCTGCTCCGCCATTTAATGGCTGATCCGATCATGGATTCAGGTCCACTTCCCTGCCCGCTCCCCATAACACCTTATTGCCCCATCGGTTAAGAAACTGTCTATCTCTGTCTTAAATTTATTCAACGTCCCAGCTTCCACAGCTCTCTGAGGCAGCGAATTCCACAGATTTACAACCTTCCGAGAGAAGAAATTCCTCCTCATCTCAGTTTTAAATGGGCGGCCCCTTATTCTAAGATTATGCCCTCTAGTTCAAGTCTTCCCCATCAGTGGAAGCATCCTCTCTGCATCCACCTTGTCAAACACCCTCATAATCTTATATTTTTCGATAAGATCACCTCTCATTCTCCTGAATTCCAATGAATAGAGGTCCAACCTACTCAACCTTTCCTCATAAGTCAACCCCTTCATCTCCGGAATCAACCTTGTGAACCTTCTCTGAATTGCCTCCAAAGCAAGTATATCCTTTCTTAAATATGGAAACCAAAACTGTACGTAGTTTTCGAAGTGTGGCCTCACCAATAACCTGTATAACTGTAGCTAGACTTTGTTGCTTTTATACTTCATCCCCTTTGCAATAAAGGCCAAGATTCCATTGGCCTTCCTGATCTCTTGCTGTATCTGTATGCTATCCTTTTGTGTTTCATGCACAAGTACCCCCAGGTCCCGCTGTACTGCAGCGCTTTACAATTTTTCTCCATTTAAATAATAACTTGCACTTGATTTTTTTCTGCCAAAGTGCATGGCTTCACACTTACCAACATTATACTCCATCTGCCAATTTTTTGCCCATTCACTTAGTCTGTCTGTGTCTTTTTGCAGATTTTTTGTGTCCTCCTCACACATTGCTTTTCCTCCCATCTTTGTATCGTCAGCAAACTTGGCTACACATTACACCCGGTCCCTTCTTCCAAGTTGTTAATAGAGATTGTAAATAGTTGCGGTCCCAGCACTGATCCCTGTGGTATCCTACTAATTACTGATTGCCAACCAGAAAATGAACCATTTATCCCGACTCTCTGTTTTCTGTTAGTTAGCCAATCCTCTATCCATGCTAACATCATCTGGCGATGGGTGAGAGATGCGCTCCACGATGATGACATTAAGAAAAGAACTTGTATAAATGCAAGTTTGTTATCTTTCTTTAATTAATGTCATCATTGTGGAGCATCTCTCTCATCCATACACAAATTTTGTTCACTACTGCAGGTTAATGTACCTCACGTGTATATTTATTTAATAAACTCTACCACCATTCAGTGTGAAACTTCGCAGTCTTTCTTTCACCAAAGTTTGGAATTCTGCCAGGTATTTATAAGACGTAGCACACCTTAAGGCAGCTTCTAGGTTTTTGTCAGCAGTTGCGAGTGGTACTTTGGCTTCCTCAGAGTAATTCTGAGAATGCTGACTCACACACCGAGAAGTGCCATATCCACCCCTGCTCTCTATCCGGAATACAATTGGATGTTGCTTGCCCTTTGCAATGACGTGCCCTGTTAGAACTGCTCGTTATTGGCTGAGTTTGCTTTCTTCGGCTGGCCTGGAGGAGGTTATTATGATTGGTCAAACTGACCACAATGACAGCTATGACAGCTCCTCCCTCTCCATGTAATGTTGCTTCAGTTTCCATACTTACATGTTCTGCTTAACATTTTATCAACAGATGCACAAAAAAGGTTAAAGTACACATGCATAAACTATGCGAATGTGAGTACTGAGATCATATGCCCGAACAATGGTGTCTATTACTCATTTTTTATTTAAAAATGCAATTAGCTGCATCTGGATTTCCAATTCGCTACATGTAGCTAGTGGTTCGAGGCAAATACGAGGCATCCTTGTGCAAATTCACTATTACAATCTGTAGCAACCACAAAACAAACATAAGAATTATACTGAAATACTGCAAAAGGGAATTTGAAAGTATTCCTATAGAAATACCACATGGATATTCTACTATTGTAACCTAACATGGTTGCAGGATAACACAATCATGTGTTTGGACATAATATTCACATTGACATTTACATTTGGTGATTTTCTTTGGGGGCGGTCACCAAGGCAAATGATGATGTTAGAGCTGGCGTAACTTAACACATCCCTATTTCAGTCACGCCCCCCTCCAGTCTGCCCCAATCAAGAACACTGTAATTACAAGCAGTATAGATGTGTACTGAGACATTCACAAATATTTGCCACTTTATAGGCCCAAATTTCCCTAACCTGCTTTTCTGGTGCCCTCACTCGAGCTGCGCCACTTTTGTCCGCCTCCAAGCGCACCGAAAAAAGGCCTCCGTATTCTGGCCGCTCCCCAGCCTCTCCTCCGTCGTGGCGCAGTGTGGCCCAATGGATTGGGGGCGGAGCCAGGTCCCGGCACTGAAAACAGTGTCGGGACCTCTGCACATGCGCGCTAAAGTCTGCGTGCATGTGCAGTAAGCTCCTGCCAAGCCGTTTCTGCAAACGTGTGCTGCAGGCTGTGCGGGAGGGGCCCGAAGCACGCCGTCCCTAGCCTTGGCCGAATGGGCTCCCTCATCGGCGGCCAGAGTGTGCTCTGCAGACTGTGTCATCAGATTGTTTTCTTCCCTTCATGTCAAAAGATGATTTGATTCCTTTCAGCCTTGGATTAGGGGATTTACAGATTAGAAACACTTTAAGACAATTAAGATGGAACTTTGGCCTGGGAGGGGCCCGCGGTGATGGTTCTTGAATTCACTAGCGGCGATGCCTCTGACCTGATTGTAAAACTCCTGAAAAGTTTCTGGGGGTTCTGGGGGCTCTGGGTTTGTAACTCTCGACCAGATGAACCGGGGATTCATGCGGGTGTTTGATGCCATGCCAGACATCAGTCTAGACGTGCTTTGCAATAGGGTACTTCCACCTCTCCCCTCCTCTCCCCCCTCTTCTCCTCTCCTCTCTTCCCCCTTCTCCTCCTCTCCTCTCTTCCCCCTTCTCCTCCTGTCCTCTCTCCCCCACCTCCTCTCCCTCCCCCACTCACCCCCTCCTCTCCCTCCCCCACTCACCCCCTCCTCTCCCTCCCCCACTCACCCCCTCCTCTCCCTCCCCCACTCACCCCCTTCTCGCCCTCCCCCACTCACCCCTCCTCGCCCTCCCCCACTCATCCCTCCTCGGCGGCTCGCTGCATTCCCCAAGGTAGGATTTCTATTTTTTATTTGTTATTTACTGATTGATTTTGGTACTTTAGGTGCAGGGTTCGTTCATTCTATTTTTTTATTTGTTTTTTTATTGATTGCTTATTACTTTGGTCTTGTTGCTTTAGGTGCAGGGTTGCTTCTATTTTATTTGTTAATTAATTGCTTATTACTTTTTGTGCTTTGTTTGGTGCTTGGTGGTGCTTTAAATGTAATTACTTACGCCGATTCCTTAAGTAAGGTCTTTCTGTGTGGACAAAAGTGGACACATACGCTGCCCTAAGTTAATTTAGTACAACTTTTTTCTGGCCAAATTGGCATAAATGGTGTAAGTGGCTGGGAACGCCCCCTTTTGAAAAAAAAACTGACCTAACAAAAAACCTAACTAACTCACTTACACTGGCGCAAATTAAATGGCCATATTTGGAACTAAAAAGATACACCAGAAAAATCAAGTTACACCAAAAAAAACAGTGCAAGTCATGGGGAAATTTGGGCCCATTGACTGTACTGCAGTAAGTACATATATGCCCTCAGTCTTATACTACGTTACCTGATTTTCTTTTTTTTCTGCTCAGTCTCTCAACAAATTAATTTTTATTTTGATTGGCAAGCAGTGGAAATAGTCACAATAACAATATTCAAAAATATTCACATACAGCCCAATTAGCTCCATCTATTACATGGTTCAGCTGCATTGCACACCTGTGTTCTACATAAATAAAGCTACATCAGCAGACTGCAAATCTATGTTTTAATTTGGCAAATGTAGGATTTCACATTTAAATAAAACACAACAAATTGCTGAATAGAAAACTAGGACATTATTTTCCATCCTTTGCAATGAACTGTAGTCAGTCTTAATTAAGCTGCACTGCATTAGTTCCAATTAAAGCTTTATTTAGACCTAATCCCAATTGAATAGCCTAGTGTTAACCTCAGTACCAGATGAGAGCATCCTTACAGAACTCTGAAAGCCAACAATATGCTGACGTGTATTCTGCTACTTCTCTTAAGTAAAACAAAAACAAATACATACAACTCTTGTCTGAATTAGCCATTCTGCTATCTTACGTAAGACACTTAGTGTATAACAACTGCTGTAAAAATGATGTGACAGATGAGGTTTTTGCCTAGTTATAAATGTAAAATATTATTTTGAAAATATTATTTTGAATGCCCAGTTTTTTCACTATCATCCTGTAATTAATTGACCAATCTCCAGGAATTTATATGTCTTGACTGTTAATTTTGTAAAACGTAATTCTATAAACCTTTACATAGATTTTTGGCTAAACTATGGCCCACAGATCAGATTTGGCGGTTTGTGAGTTCGGGATCAGGCTCACGAAGTCCCAGTCTGAATCCACATTGTCCGTTCCATTATATCAGCTGCGGTCAGCTTTGTCTTTTTGAACTTGGGGGCTAAAAGGTTGCTACCTCACTAGCGGAAAGCTGGTGTTCTTTTTCTAATTTACCAGGCTTGGAAATTTCAAAAATAAACTGAACAGGATGAAGACAGATTTTTAAAGCATGTAGTCATGAAGGATATCATAATCCAGCTCAGAGACAAGAGTGAGAAGTACCAGTAACATAGAAATGTGTGGAGGTTACAGCATGGAAACAAGCCATTCGGTCCAACCAGTCCATGTTGGCATTTACCCTCCACGCAAACATATCGTTCAACATACAACCAGGAAGACCGACGATGCAACCAGCAAGGAGGGTGAACTGAAAAGCAGTAGTGAAAAGAAGAAATCCAAGAGCGCCAGCAGGCAAAATGTGAATAGACAGCAGGGGAAAGAGGAGGAAAGTTAATCCAGTCTTTATTGAAAGCACTCTGGGAAGTTTTAATTACGATTTGGAAAGTGTTAGATATATACTGTATCCATTTGTTCAACTGCAAAACAAACAGAAAAGTTCCTAATACAACAGAAAGTGTTCCCCAAATCTGATATTTAGTATTGCAATAGTTGATCTTGCCTTCACCGAACCGCCACCAACTCTCCAATACAGGTCAATGGATAGCAAGCAAGAGTCCCGATATCAATACCAATCACAATGTCAATTAACTCTGGATAACCAAGACATCAACCCTGAAAAGAAAGAAAAAAGTCTTGCATTTATATAACCCCTTTCACAGCCTCAGGACATCGCAAAGCACTTCACAGCCAAAAAAGTGTATTTGAAGTGTAGTCACTGTTGTACAAACATGCAGCCAATTTGCACACAGCAAGCTCCCACAAACAGCAATGTGATAATGACCAGATAATCTGTTTTAGTGATGTTGATTGAGGGATAAAAATTGGCTAGGACACTGAGGATAACTCCCCTGCTCTTCTTCGAAATAGTGCCATGGGATATTTTACATACATCTGAGAGAACAGACGGGGCCTCGGTTTAACGTTTCATCCGAAAGACAGCACTTCCGACAGAGTCAACATAAATGTGTGTGTTCAAGTTTCCAGACTGGTACTTGAATCTACAATTGTCTGCCTCAGAAGCGAGCGCTATCAACTGAGCCATGGCATGGTATCTTCCTGGTCTGTAAAACTCAGTACAATTACCACTAAACCTAGGGAGCCAGGTCGCACACATTTTAATATAAACTACAATAGTTGAAATCCAAGGTAACAAAAACTACAACAGCAGCATTAAATTCTGATACTTCTAATATTATTTATATAGAGCTTTGTTGTCTGATGAAATAGTTCTGCCATAGTACCATCAGCAATTAACTGCTACACATAGGTCCATATATTAGGTAGATAAACACTTTGAAGCTTTAGTTTATATTGCCCATTTGTGCTGGTAGAAAACTGGCAATTCCTAAGCAGTGCTATGTTCCATACTATATAGACCCACACTTTAGAATATTTAAATACTGAACATAGCAGCTCCAACAGTACAACTTTGGATTTTCATACCAGGGGCAAATGATTGCATATCAACCTCACGCAGTCACTTGTTCAGTCATGGTTGTGAGAGTATTCAGCCAGGCTGCTATGTGGTACAAGGCCCAATGAAGAGGAGTCCTCCATTTCATAGGCATGGTGTCTTGCACAGACTTTTAACATGATAAATGGCAATTTGGGCAAGATACTGGAGGAATGCTGGCACCGGTGGAAATGCACCTCGGATGCCTTCAGAAAAGAGAAGGGAGGAAAGTGGTTTAAAAAAGATGCCCCAGTATTTCCAGTTTATTCCTACCAACTGAATAAAGTTGGCAGGTGAATGAACTTAGTTTAAAAAAAACTGCACAACTGGAGGCCAGCAATCAGTACCCAAGCACACGTTTGAGGGGACATGTAGAGATCTGCCAGATCAGATGATGAAACCTGTGCAGTATTAACTCTTGAAACCCAATGTACATGCCTCTTTGTTTTCTTCTCTTTCCTCTCTCATCCACCTCTCTTCAACCTCTGACTCCTTGATGCAGCACAGCCCTTCAGGCGTGGATGGTTGTTAGCCAGATTTACCCAACTTGTGGTTAAGAAAAAAAAAGAAAGAACTTGCATTTATATAGTGCCTTTCATGACCACCAGACATCCCAAAGCGCTTTACAGCCAATGAAGTATTTTTTTTTTTGAAGTGTAGTCACTGTTGTAATGTAGGAAACACGGCAGCCAATTTGCACACAGCAAACTCCCCACAAACAGCAATGTGATAATGACCAGATAATCCGTTTCCGCTATGTTGATTGAGGGATAAGTGTTGGCCAGGACACTGGGGATAACTCCCCTGCTCTTGTGATATCAAATGGTAAATATTTTCAAGTCCCTCTTACAAATGTCTTTCAACTTGAGCCCAAGTCAGCCCACTGGTTTTGAAGCATCTGCAAACCACACAGGACATCCTTTGGAATATGCCATTTTCCTTTCAATATAGATGACCAAGCCATCATCTGGAGGCAACTATGTTTGAAAAGAGTTTAGACATTGCAACTTAGTTTCCTCAGGTACTGTGGTGTCAGGAACTTTATCTGCCCACTTGATGGGGCCAAGTTTCGGCCTGAGTTGCTCCTGTTTTTTTGGAGCAACTGGTTTAGAATGGAGTATCTTAGAAATTGCAATTCTCGGCATTTAGTTTGCTCCAGTTCTAGTTAGTTAGAACAGTTTCAGTTTGGAACAGATTTTTTTTTTCCGGCCGCTTAGACCCGTTTTGAAAGTTTAGGCAGTGAAAACTTACTCCAAACTAACTTAGAATGGAGTAAGTGGAGATTTTTGTATGCTCAGAAGAACCTTGCCTACACTTAGAAAATCAGGTGTAGGTTACAAATCAGGCGTAGGGAATGGGGGAAAGGCGGGAGTTTAAAGGGACGTTTACAAACATTAAACACTCCAGTTTTACAAATAAAGAGCCATCATCAATAATAAATGATAAATACATCAAT
Source organism: Pristiophorus japonicus (assembly GCF_044704955.1). Lineage (NCBI taxonomy): Eukaryota > Metazoa > Chordata > Chondrichthyes > Pristiophoridae > Pristiophorus > Pristiophorus japonicus. The sequence continues at coordinate 232,749,305 of NC_091978.1, forward strand.
AAATCAAAAAAGATTAATAATAAAAAAAAAATTTTTTTAAATCAATAAAACAAAACATTTTCTACTCACCGACTGCAGCACCGGGACCCCTCCAACAGCGTGCTGGGATGCCCCCCCTCCCCCCAGTGTGTGTCTGTCAGTGTCTCTATCTCTGTGTGTGTCTCTCTAACTCTCTGTCAGTGTCTGTGTTTCTGACAGCGAGGGGAGGGGGAGGAGGGGGTGGAGGGGGGGGTGGAGGAGAGGAGGGAGGAGGGAGGAGGGAGGGAGGGTGGTGGAGAAGGGAGGGAGGGGGAGGAGGGAGGGAGGGGGAGAAACATAGAAAATAGGTGCAGGAGTAGGCCATTCGGCCCTTCGAGCCTGCACCGCCATTCAATGAGTTCATGGCTGAACATGCAACTTCAGTACCCTATTCCTGCTTTCTCGCCATACCCCTTGATCCCTCTAGTAGTAAGGACTACATCTAACTCCTTTTTGAATATATTTAGTGAACTGGCCTCAACAACTTTCTGTGGTAGAGAATTCCACAGGTTCACCACTCTCTGGGTGAAGAAGTTTCTCCTCATCTCGGTCCTAAATGGCTTACCCCTTATCCTTAGACTGTGACCCCTTTTTCTGGACTTCCCCAACATTGGGAACATTCTTCCTGCATCTAACCTGTCTAAACCCGTCAGAATTTTAAACGTTTCTATGAGATCCCCTCTCATTCTTCTGAACTCCAGTGAATACAAGCCCAGTTGATTCAGTCTTTCTTGATATGTCAGTCCCGCCATCCCGGGAATCAGTCTGGTGAACGTTTGCTGCACTCCCTCAATAGCAAGAATGTCCTTCCTCAAGTTAGGAGACCAAAACTGTACACAATACTCCAGATGTGGCCTCACCAAGGCCCTGTACAACTGTAGCAACACCTCCCTGCCCCTGTACTCAAATCCCCTTGCTATGAAGGCCAACATGCCATTTGCTTTCTTAACCGCCTGCTATACCTGCATGCCACCCTTCAATGACTGATGTACCATGACACCCAGTGGAGGGCATTGCCCTCCATCCAGTATAAATAGCCAGGTGGACTTCAGTGGTGCAACAATATGGCACTGACCTTCGAGTGTGTTCCCCCCTCTGCAATTTACCCAGTTTGCCAGTCCTTCTCGCAATGCACTGAATTGAAAGCACAAATAATTGATGGATGCACCTGTACGCAGTACACCTGAGCAGGTTGTTTGTGAAAGGTTATTTCCTCAGGGTCACCAACAGGTTTGTCTGCTTATGATAACAGCCACGTGGATTGACGGAACTTGCTGTGCCTTTACATTTTTGAACCCAAACAGGCACACAAGCATTCAAGACATAGACACACGGTCACTTCACTGAAACAGACACAAAAAAGCAGCAATATTCAAACAAAACCTCTCTGCCATACTCACTTAAAATGTTCAAAAACGTAACCTTGTTATTTGATTTTAAACTAACCCACACCTTCCCTCCATGAGCGGGCAAGAACATTAAATTGCCTTATGCTTGCCTGCAGCCCCCCTCTATATCGCCGAGAACATGCAGAAATCAAGCGCAGGCAGCGGAAAGAGCATGCGGCAAACCTATCCCATCCTCCCTTACCCTCACCTGTGACAGGGACTGTGGTTCTCATATTGGACTGTTCAGCCACCTAAGGACTCATTTTTAGAATGGAAGCAAGTCTTCCTCGATTCCAAGAGACTGCCTATGATGATGATGATGACTATATCCTCCAACGCCCCGAGTCTGTGGCAAGGTTAAACTGACCCACAAGGTTCTGTGCTGGGGCCCCAGCTGTTTACATTGTACATTAATGATTTAGACGAGGGGATTAAATGCAGTATCTCCAAATTTGCGGATGACACTAAGTTGGGTGGCAGTGTGAGCTGCGAGGAGGATGCTATTAGGCTGCAGAGTGACTTGGATAGGTTAGGTGAGTGGGCAAATGCATGGCAGATGAAGTATAATGTGGATAAATGTGAGGTTATCCACTTTGGTGGTAAAAACAGAGAGACAGACTATTATCTGAATGGTGACAGATTAGGAAAAGGGAAGGTGCAACGAGACCTGGGTGTCATGGTACATCAGTCATTGAAGGTTGGCATGCAGGTACAGCAGGCGGTTAAGAAAGCAAATGGCATGTTGGCCTTCATAGCGAGGGGATTTGAATACAGGGGCAGGGAGGTGTTGCTACAGTTGTACAGGGCCTTGGTGAGGCCACACCTGGAGTACTGTGTACAGTTTTGGTCTCCTAACTTGAGGAAGGACATTCTTGCTATTGAGGGAGTGCAGCGAAGATTCACCAGACTGATTCCCGGGATGGCGGGACTGACCTATCAAGAAAGACTGGATCAACTGGGCTTGTATTCACTGGAGTTCAGAAGAATGAGAGGGGACCTCATAGAAACATTTAAAATTCTGACGGGTTTAGACAGGTTAGATGCAGGAAGAATGTTCCCAATGTTGGGGAAGTCCAGAACCAGGGGTCACAGTCTGAGGATAAGGGGTAAGCCATTTAGGACCGAGATGAGGAGAAACTTCTTCACCCAGAGTGTGGTGAACCTGTGGAATTCTCTACCACAGAAAGTAGTTGAGGCCAATTCACTAAATATATTCAAAAGGGAGTTAGATGAAGTCCTTACTACTCGGGGGATCAAGGGTTATGGCGAGAAAGCAGGAAGGGGGTACTGAAGTTTCATGTTCAGCCATGAACTCATTGAATGGCGGTGCAGGCTAGAAGGGCTGAATGGCCTGCTCCTGCACCTATTTTCTATGTTTCTATGTTTCTATGTTTCACCTTCCTGACTCTGTGACAAAGTTGAATGTCACCAGTTTTGCATCATTTCAGTTCAAAAAATGCACAATGAAAAGTGATTTGTTTATCGTCTTTTCTGTACTCAATGTCAAACTGTCCTTTTTCATATAACACAATTTATCTCAATTTCAGTTAGAATTATAGAGCCTGATTTCCAATCGGTCCCGGTCGCTGCACCGCGAACAGCGGTGATTTAATTGAAGTGAGCAGACACATTTGGTCTTGGTGGGAAGCCGCCTGTCACTGGCCCCTCGTCAACACCAGCACTCAAGTGGGAGTTAATCGCTTCATCCTCGCACACTTTTACGTGAAACATTGATACAACTCTCATATTCATTTTAATCTTTTAAAGTAAATCAGCTTGCCATTTTCTTTCATTTCTTTCTAACTTGCCAAAACAAAGAACTTGCTTGATCAAGGATTCCCTTTCTGTGGTTAATAATGGATTCCACAAGTGCTGCAGCATGATTTCTAAATCACGCACTTGTAGGAGAAAGCTACAAAGCACAACTTTCTGAAAGCTGCAGCTACGTTGCGATAGTTAGCAGCTGTACATCTCTCTGCTCCTAGTTATGCTATTTTAATCCGAAAGTTAAATTGAGGGGTGGGAGGCACAAGTAACAAACTTACTATCCACAGGCAGTTGTCTCAATTCCCGGAATGGAAACTTCTCTATCCCACCGGAAGCCAGACCAGGTCACCAGAATAGAGGGAGGGAGGGGGAGAAGGGGAGAAGGGAAGGAGGGGGAGATGGGAGGGAGGGGGCGAAGGGATGAAGGGAGGGAGGGGGAGAAGGGGAGAAGGGAGGGAGAGGGGGGGGGATGAGGGAGAGGGGGGGGGATAAGGGAGGGGGGAGAGAAGGGAGGCTGAACGGGCCAGGCCCAAAGACTTCGGGCGGGGCCCGCCCCCAGCACCGAATTTAAAGGTAGGTGGCCGGGGGTCGGGTCCGGGGGGGGAGCGGCGGAAGAGAGAGAGTGGGAGCAGGAGTCGAGTCGAGTCGGGTACAGGGGCGGGGGGGGCGGGGAGTCGGTGCAGGAGCTGCGGAGGGTGGGGGGGGGGATGTGGGGTGTGTTTGAGAGAGCCAGCTGAAGGGAGGAAGCAGGAGCTGGGCATGGGAGGTGCAGCCTGATCCACGCAGCCCCAGTGAGACCATTCGGCCAGGGCTCAGAGCTGCGTGCTTCGGGCCCCTCCCACACAGTTTTGGGCGCCTGGAGCTACTGCACATGTGCACCCACTGTAGCGCGCCTGTGCAAAGGTCCCGGCACTGTTTTCAGCGCAGGGACCTGGCTCCGCCCCCCACAGCTCGTGCTGTGCCGCGCCCAGCTCGAGAGGACAGGCAAGAAGCTGGAGAATCTGTAAGTATTTTTTAGGCACACTTTCTGCCGCGGAAAACGGGCGTCCAGGTCGGGGCTGCGCCGTTCTAGGCGTGGCCCGAAACTTGTGCCCGACAAGTTCCTGATGCTCAGTTTGAGTTCTGCCAGGACCACTTGGCTTCCGACCTCATTACAGCCTTGGTCCAAACATGAACAAAAGAGCTGAATTTCAGAAGTGAAGTGAGAGTGACTGCCCTTGACATCAAGGCAACATTTTACCGAGTGTGGCATCAAGAATCCCTAGTAAATTTAAAGTCAATGGGAATCAGGGAGAAAACTCTCCACTGGCTGGGGTCATACCTCAGTAGTGGGTAAAATGATGGAATCAATTATTAAGGATATCATAGCAGCGCATTTGGAAAGAGGTGACATGATAGGTCCAAGTCAGCATGGATTTGTGAAAGGGAAATCATGCTTGACAAATCTTCTGGAATTTTTTGAGGATGTTTCCTGTAGAGTGGACAAGGGAGAACCAGTTGATGTGGTATATTTGGACTTTCAGAAGGCTTTCGACAAGGTCACACACAAGAGATTAATGTGCAAAGTTAAAGCACATGGGATTGGGGGTAGTGTTCTGACGTGGATTGAGAACAGGTTGTCAGACAGGAAGCAAAGAGTAGGAGTAAATGGGTACTTTTCAGAATGGCAGGTCGTGACTAGTTGGGTACCGCAAGGTTCTATGCTGGGGCCCCAGCTGTTTACACTGTACATTAATGATTTAGACGAGGGGATTAAATGTAGTATCTCCAAATTTGCGGATGACACGAAGTTGGGTGGCAGTGTGAGCTGCGAGGAGGATGCTATGAGGCTGCAGAGTGACTTGGATAGGTTAGGTGAGTGGGCAAATGCATGGCAGATGAAGTATAATGTGGATAAATGTGAGGTTATCCACTTTGGTGGTAAAAACAGAGAGACAGACTATTATCTGAATGGTGACAGATTAGGAAAAGGGGAGGTGCAACGAGACCTGGGTGTCATGGTACATCAGTCATTGAAGGTTGGCATGCAGGTACAGCAGGCGGTTAAGAAAGCAAATGGCATGTTGGCCTTCATAGCGAGGGGATTTGAGTACAGGGGCAGGGAGGTGTTACTACTGTTGTACAGGGCCTTGGTGAGGCCACACCTGGAGTATTGTGTACAGTTTTGGTCTCCTAACTTGAGGAAGGACATTCTTGCTATTGAGGGAGTGCAGCGAAGGTTCACCAGACTGATTCCCGGGATGGTGGGACTGACCTATCAAGAAAGACTGGATCAACTGGGCTTGTATTCACTGGAGTTCAGAAGAATGAGAGGGGACCTCATAGAAACGTTTAAAATTCTGACGGGTTTAGACAGGTTAGATGCAGGAAGAATGTTCCCAATTTTTTGGGGGAAGTCCAGAACCAGGAGTCACAGTCTAAGGATAAAGAGTAAGCCATTTAGGACCGAGATGAGGAGAAACTTCTTCACCCAGAGAATGGTGAACCTGTGGAATTCTCTACCACAGAAAGTTGTTGAGGCCAATTCACTAAATATATTCAAAAGGGAGTTAGATGAAGTCCTTACTACTAGGGGGATCAAGGGGTATGGCGAGAAAGCAGGAAGGGGGTACTGAAGTTGCATGTTCAGCCATGAACTCATTGAATGGTGGTGCAGGCTCGAAGGGCCGAATGGCCTACTCCTGCACCTATTTTATATGTTTCTATGTTTCTATAACTAGCACAAAGGAATATGGTTGTGGTTGTTGGAGGCCAATCATCACAGCCCCACGATATCGCTGCAGGAGTTCCTCAGGGCAGTGTCCTCAGCACAACTATCTTCAGTTGCTTTAGAAAAGATCATCCCTCCATCATAAGGTCAGAAGTGGAGATGTTCACTGATGACATTCAGTTCCATTCGAAACTCATTAGATAATGAAGCAGCCCGTGCAAGCATGCAGCAAGGCCTGGACGACATTCAGGCTTTGGCTGATAAGTGGCAAGGAACATTCGTACCACTCAAGTGCCAGGCAATGACTATCTCCAACACGAGAGAGAGAGTCTAACCACAGCCCCTTAATATTGAACAGCATCGTCATCTCAGAATCCCCCACCATCAACATCCTGGGGGTCACCATTGACCAGAAACCTAACTGGACCAACCACATAAATACGGTGGCTACAAAAGCAGGTCAGAGGCTAGGTATTCTGTGGTGAGTGTCTCACATCCTGACTGCCCAAAGTCTTTCCCCCATCTACAAGGCATAAGTCAGGAGTGTGATGGAATACTTTCCACTTGCCTGGATGAGTGCAGTTCCAACAACACTCAAGAAGCTCGATACCATCCAGGACAAAGCAGCCCGCTTGACCCATCCACCACCTTAAACATTCACTCCCTCCAACACCCGTGCACCGTGGCTGTAATGTGTACCAATATAAGATGCACTGCAGTAACTCGCCAAGGCTTCTTTGACAGCACCTCCCAACCCGCAACCTCTACCACCAAGAAGGACAAGGGCAGGATTCGCATGGGAACACCATTACCTCCAAGTTTCTCTCCAAATCAGACACCATCTGACTTGGAAATATATCACCATTATTCATCATCACTGGGTCACAATCCTGGAATTCTCTCCCAAACAGAACTATGGGAGTACATCCACCACAAGGACTTATGTTTTTAAGAATTAGGGGCAGGAGTAGGCCATTCGGCCGCTCAGGCCTGCTCCGCCATTCAATGAGATCATGGCTGATGATCTACCTCAACTCCACTTCCCTGCACAATATCCCCATATCCCTAGATTCCCATAATATCCAAAAATCTATCGATCTCTGACTTGAATATATTCAAAGACTACGGGCTGGATTTTCCGGTCCTTTGTGCTCCGGGTTTTTCCCCGGAGCGGCGTGAAAGGCGGAGTTTAGATATCCTGTGCCACGTCGTGATCCTCCGGCCCGGTTTTGCGGTGGCACTGAGCAGCACCGCCGGGAAGAGCTGCGCCGTGTGTAGAACGCCTCTCGTTGCGGCACCGGCAGTAGTTTGGACTTTTGCCCGATCCGTTCGCCCGGAATGACCACCTGGGAAATCAGTACGGTCCAGCATAGGAAGGTAAAGTACTCCAAAGGCAAGTGCGAGTGTTTGATCTTTTAATTTTTTTAATGATTTGCGTTGTCGTGGTGTGGACAATGTTTTTGTGCTTCTTTTTTAAAGGTAGCCCCCCCCCCTCCCACTTCTCTCTCGGAGCGCACATGGCCCGGCGCTTTAATTTGCGAGTTTCCCATCCTTGCGCCACCAAAAAAGTGTACAACGCCTCCCTTAGCACTGCGCCCCCTGACGCAGGGCCCAGATGCCAAAACTTCCTCACCAAAGCGCAAACTATTCCCGGCCGGTAACTTTCCCGCCCCGCCTCCATTTTCGCCCCGAAAACAGAAAAGCCAAAAATCCAGCCCTGAGCCTCCACAGCCCTCTGGGGTAGAGAATTCCAAAGATTCACCACCCTCTGAGTGAAGAAGTTTCTCCTCATCTCAATCCTAAATGGCTGACCCCTTATTCTGAGACTGTGACCCTTGGTTCTACACTCCCCAACCTGCATCTACTGTCAAGCCCTGTACGAATTTTGTATGTTTCAATGAGATCACCTCTCATTCTTCTGAGCGCCAGAGAATCATCAACACAGGCAGTCCCTCGGAATCAAGGAAGACTTGCTTCCACTTAGAATAAGTCCTTGGGCCCAAGTTTCCGATGCTGTTGAAAACGGTGCACCTCCGTGATTTACGTAACCTGTCTGGAAAAAAAAGTGCGCCGAAATCTTACCGGGTAATTCTCCGGTCGTCCTGGAGCGTGGCTTGGCGCAGCGTTGTCTCCCTGGGGCGGAGCAAGTCGATCGCAGCCAACAAGGGGGGCGGGGCTAGGGATCAGCATTCTTCTGAGTGCCAGCAGTGTTGCGCAGGTGCGTTGGAGCGTGTGCGCACGCGCAATTGCTCAGCAGGGCGTTTTTCCCCAGTCTGTCTTTGAATGGTGTGGGTACCGGGGAGGTGATCGGTCATGGAGAAGCATGGGAAGGGATGGAGGAGTGTGGGTTGGGGAGCACTGGGGAGGTGATCGATGGGGGAGAAGCATGGGAAGGGATGGAGGAGCGTGGGTTGGGGGGCACTCAAAAAGATCAGAGGGCCGGAGGAGAGAGCAGGGGTGACTCCATCCAGCTCTTCTCCTCCCCCCACGTTCAGCCCCTACCCCCTCCACCCTCTTCCCTTCGTCCCCACCACCCTCACCCCCTCGACCCACCCTCTCTTCCCCCCCACCTCACCCACTCTTCTCCCCCCCCATCCCTCACTGTCAGAGACAGAGAGAGACACTGACAGAGACACTGACAAGAGGCACCTTCCCTTCACATAAAGAACTTCTGTTTTTTATTTTTTATTGATTGGTTGCTTATTACTTTGGTCTTGGTGCTTTAGGTGCAGGGTTCCTTCTATTTTTTTAATTAATTAATTGCTTATTACTTTTTGTGCTTCATTTAGTGGTTGGTGCTTTAAATGTACTGCTTTGTTTAGTGCTTACTGCTTTAAATGTACTTTGCTTCTTTAATGTTGCTGTGAAAATCCTCTAACTTCCCTTCCCCCTCCCACCGCCCTGTTGTGATGTTGATATGTCCTTGTGTTTAATGCTTCCCACCACCTCCCCTCCCCATCTCTGCTGTGCCTGCACTAAACTTAACGCTAGGTAAGGTTTTTCAGAGCTTACAAAAGTGGACACTTACTCCACTCTAAGTTAGTTTGGAGTAAGTTTTCGCTACCGAAACTCACAAAACAGGCCTAAGTGGCTGGACACACCCACTTTTGAAAAAAAAATACCTGAATTAAAATGAACCTAAACTAACTCACTAGAACTGGAGCAAACTAAGTGCCGAGAATTGCGATTTCTAAGATACTCCAAAATAAACTAGTTGCTCTAAGAAAATTGTAGCAACTCCACCCGAAACTTGGGTCCCTTAGGTGACTGAACAGTCCAATACGAGAGCCTCAGTCCCTGTCACAGGTGGGACAGATAGTCGTTGAGAGTAAGGGAGGGTGGGACAGATTTGCCACACGCTCTTTCCGCTGTCTGCACTTGATTTCTGCATGCTCTCGGCGATGAGACTCGAGGTGCTCAGCGCCCTCCCGGATGCACTTCCTCCACTTCGGGCAGGGCGGGGGGGGGGGTCTTTGGCCAGGGACTCCCAGGTGTCCGAGGGGATGTTGCATTTTATCAGGGAGGCTTTGAGGGTGTCTTTCTAACGGTTCCTCTGCCCACCTTTGGCTCGTTTGCCGTGAAGGAGTTCAGAGTAGAGCGCTTGCTTTGGGAGTCTCGTGTCTGGCATGCGGACAATGTGGCCTTCCCAGCGGAGCTGATCAAGTGTGATCATTCTTCTGAACTCCAGTGAACATAGGCCTGGTTTACTCAATCTCTCCTCATAGAACAAACCCCCCCATCCCAGGAATCAGTCTGGTGAATCTTTGTTGCACTCCCTCAATGGCAAGTATATCCTTCCTTAAGTAAGGAGACCAAAACTGTACACAATACTCCAGGTGCGGTTTCACCAGAACCCTATATAATTGCAGTACTGTAATAATACGTCTTTATTCTTATACTCAAATCCTCTGATAATAAAGGCCAACATACCATTTGCTTTCTTAATTGCTTGCTGTACCTACATGTTAACTTTCAGTGACTCGTGTACAAGGACACCCAGGTCCCTCTGAACAGCAACATTTCCCAATCTCTCACCATTTAAAAAATACTCTGCTTTTCTATTTTTTTCTACTAAAGTGGATAACTTCACATTTCTCCACATTATATTCCATTTGCCATGTTCTTGCCTGCTCACTTAGCCTGTCTATATCCCCTTGAAGTCTCTTTGCATACTCCTCACAAGTTACATTCCCACCTAGCTTTGTATCATTAGCATGTTGTGTATCTGTAAAGTATGCACTCCCATGTTCCGCCACAGGGTGGGAAGCCTATGTCGAACGGCTTGGCCAGTACTTTGTAGCCAACGAACTGGACGGAGAAGGAAGCGCTGCAAAAAGGAGAGCGGGCCTCCTCACAGTCTGCGGGACACCGAACTACAGCCTCATGAAGAATCTTCTGGCTCCGGTGAAACCCACAGGTAAGTCGTATGAGGAGCTGTGTACACTGGTTCGGGAGAGCATGCTGATGGCGAGGTATCGGTTCTACACGTGCCAGCGATCTGAAGGTCAGGAAGTGGCGAGCTATGTCGCCGTGCTAAGGCGACTTGCAGGACAATGAGTGTTTGATGGCTACCTGGACCAAATGCTCAGAGACGTTTTTGTACTGGGCATTGGCCACGAAACCATCCTACGAAAACTTTTGACTGTAGAGACACCGACCCTCAGTAAGGCCATTGCGATGGCACAGGCATTTATGTCCACCAGTGATAATACCAAACAAATCTCTCAGCACACATGTGCTAGCAATGTTCATAAATTAACTGGAACTGTGTTTGCAAGCAGGAATGTACAGGGCAGTACCCACGAGTCTGCAACTGCCAGCAGGCCTCAGGTGACCCAGATGACTGAGTCAACAAAGGATGAATGCAAGGCAATTCACACCTTGTTGGCGTTGTGGAGGCTTCCATTCAGCCTATTCATGCCGCTTCAAAAGGTATGTTTGCAAGAGCTGTGAAACAATGGGACACCGCCAACGAGCCTGCAAACGAGTTGCAAGCTCTGCAAAACCTGCTAACCACCACGTGGCAGAGGAAGATCGGTCCATGTTGATTCAAAGCAATTTCGAGCCTCAGAGAGAGGAGGCAGATGGTGAAGCACACGGGGTGCACACATTTTCAACGAAATGTCCACCTATAATGCTAAACGTAAAATTGAATGGCTTACCCGTAGCCATGGAACTGGACACTGGCGCTAGCCATTCCATCATGAGTAAAAAGATGTTTGAGAGACCGTGGTGCAACAAAGCATTCAGACCAGCCCTGAGCCCCATCCACACGAAACTGAGAACGTACACCAAAGAGCTTATCACTGTCCTGGGCAGCGCCATGGTCAAGGTCACCTACGAGGGCACAGTGCACGAACCATCACTCTGGATTGTCCCGGGCGATGGCCCCACACTGCTTGGAAGGAGCTGGCTGGGCAAAATCCGCTGGAACTGGGATGACATCCGAGCGCTATCACATGTCGATGAGGCCTCATGTACCCAGGTCCTTAACAAATTTCCTTCCCTTTTTGAGCCAGGAATTGGAAACTTTTCCGGGGCGAAGGTGCAGATCCACTTGGTCCCAGAGGCACGACCCATTCACCACAAGGCGCGAGCGGTACCTCACATGATGAGGGAGAGAGTGGAAATCGAGCTGGACAGGCTGCAACGTGAGGGCATCATTTCCCCAGTGGAATTCAGCGAGTGGGCCAGCCCGATTGTTCCAGTACTCAAAAGTGGTGGCACGGTCAGGATTTGCAGCGATTATAAAGTAACTATTAATCGTTTCTCGCTACAGGACCAATACCCGCTACCTAAGGCAGACGACCTATTTGCGACGCTGGCAGGAGGCAGGACGTTCACCAAGCGCGACCTGACTTCGGCCTACATGACGCAGGAGCTGGAGTCGTCTTCGAAGGGCCTCACCTGCATCAACACGCACAAGGGACTGTTCATCTACAACAGATGCCCGTTTGGAAGATCGCTGCAGCCGACCGAATTCCAGAGAAACATGGAGAGCCTACTCAAGTCGGTACCACACACGGTGGTCGTTCAGGATGACATATTGGTCACAGGTCGGGACACCGCCGAGCACCTACAAAACCTGGAGGAGGTCCTCCAGCGACTGGATCGCGTAGGGCTGCAGCTGAAGAGGTCGAAATGCGCCTTCATGGCAACAGAAGTGGAATTTTTGGGGAGAAAGATCGTGGCGGACGGCATTCGGCCCACAGACGCCAAGACAGAGGCTATCAGGAACGCACCCAGGCCACAGAACGTCACGGAGCTGTGGTCGTTCCTGGGACTCCTCAAATATTTTGGTAACTTCCTATCGGGGTTAAGCAGCCTTTTAGAGCCCCTACATGTGTTATTGCGCAAAGGTGAGAACTGGGTATGGGGAAAAAAAAAACAAGTAATTGCTTTTGAGAAAGCCAGAAACATTTTATGCTCCAACAAGCTGCTTGTATTGTATAACCCATATAAAAGACTTGCGCTAGCATGTGACGCGTCGTTGTACAGAGTCGGGTGTGTATTACAACAAGCTAACGTTGCGGGGAAGTTGCAACCTGTCGCCTATGCTTTCAGGAGCTTGTCTAAGGCCGAGAGGGCCTACATAAAGATTAAGAGGCATTAGCGTGTGTGTTCGGGTTAAAGAAAATGCATCAGTACCTGTTTGGCCTCAAATTTGAACTGGAAACCGATCACAAGCCCCTCACATCCCTGTTCGCTGAAAACAAGGGGATAAATACTCGTGCCTCAGCCCGCATACAAAGGTGGGCACTCGCGCTATCAACGTATAACTATACCATTTGCCACAGGCAGATGCTCTCAGTCTGCTACCACTGCCCACCACGGGGGTGGAAATGGCGCAGCCTACAAACTTGTCGATGGTGGCGCAGCCCGCAAACTTGTTGATGGTCATGGAAGCGTTTGAAAATGATAAATCACCTGTCACGGCCCGGCAGATTAGGACTTGGACCAGCCAAGATCCTCTGCTGTCCCGAGTAAAAAAAACTGTGTACTGCATGGGAGCTGGGCCAGCATCCCCGTTGAAATGCAAGAGCCAATCAAGCCGTTCCAGCGGCGAAAGAACGAGCTGTCCATTCAGGCAGACTGCCTGTTGTGGGGTAACCACGTAGTGCTACCAAAAAAGGGCAGGGAGACGTTCATCTCGGATCTCCACAGCACACACCCGGGTATAGTAATAATGAAAGCGATAGCCAGATCCCACGTGTGGTGGCCCGGTATCGACTCTGACTTAGAGACCTGTGCACGGCAATGCATTGTATGTGCTCAGTTGAGCAACGTGCCCAGAGAGGCACCACTAAGTTTGTGGTCCTGGCCCTCCAGACCATGGTCGAGGATCCATGTCAATTATGCGGGCCCGTTTCTCTTTAAAATGTTCCTGGTAGTGGTGATTGCTTTTTCAAAATGGATTGAATGTGAAATAATGTCGGGAAGCACCGCCACCACCACCATTGAAAGCCTGAGGGCCATGTTTGCCACCCATGGCCTGCCTGACATACTGGTCAGTGATAACTGGCCATGTTTCACCAGTGCCGAATTTAAAGAATTCATGACCCGCAATGGGATCAAACATGTCACCTCAGCCCCGTTTAAACCAGCCTCCAATGGACAGGCAGAGCGGGCAGTACAAACCATCAAATAGAGCCTTAAACGAGTCACAGAAGGCTCACTCCAAACCTGCTTGTCCCGAGTACTGCTCAGCTACCGCACGGGACCCCACTCGCTCACAGGGGTGCCCCCGGCTGAGCTACTCATGAAAAGGACACTTAAAAACCAGACTGTCACTGGTTCACCCCAACCTGCATGATCAGATAGAGAGCAGGCGGCAGCAACAAAATGTAAGCGATGGTCACGCCACTGTGTCACGGGAAATTGATCTGAATGACCCTGTGTATGTGCTAAACTATGGACATGGTCCCAAGTGGATCTTGGGCACGGTGATAGCTAAAGAAGGGAGTCGGGTGTTTGTTGTCAAACTAGACAATGGACAAATTTGCAGAAAGCACCTGGACCAAACGAGGCTGCGGTTCACAGACTGCCTTGAACAACCCACAGCAGACACGACCTTTTTCGAGCTTACAACACACACCCAAAGGATCAACGACACCGCGCCGGACCAGGAAATCGAACCCATCATGCCCAACAGGGCCAGGCTCACCCAGCTGCCCTGCAGGGCCAACAACACGCCAGCCCAGCGAGGGCACAGCCAACACACCAGAACAGACATTTGTACCGAGGCGGTCCACCAGGGAAAGAAAGGTTCCCGACTGCCTCACCTTGTAAATAGTTTTCACTTTGACTTTGGTGGGGGGAGTGATGTTGTGTATCTGTAAAGCACGCACTCCCATGTTCCACCACCAGGGAGCTCATCCTCTGAAGTCCCAAGGGATCCCAACATCCCTTGGGAGCACTGTATATAAGCCGGCCCCCCCAAGGCCTGTTCCTCACTCTGGAGTGTCTTATTAAAGACTGAGGTCACTGTTACTTTAATCTCCCATTGTGCAGCCTCATCTGTGTTAGGAACACAATCCAGCACACTTGGATATATTACATTTGGTCCTCTCATCCAAATCATAGATATAGGTTATGAATAGCTGGGGCCTCAAGTACCGATCCTTGCGGCACCCCACTCGTTATAAGCCTGCCAACCCGAAAATGAGCCGTTTATTCCTACTCTCTGTTTTCTTTATGTTAACCAATGCTCAGTCCATGCTAGAATATTACCCCCAATCCCATGAGCCCTAATTTTATTCAATAACCTTGTGTGACACCTTATTCAATGCCTTCTGAAAATCCAAATACACCACATCCACTGGTCCACCCTTATCTATTGTGCTAGTTACAACCTCAAAAAACTCTAACAGATTTGTCAAACATGATTTCTCTTTCATAAATCCATGTTGACTCTGCCCAATCTTATTATTTTCTAAGTGTCCTGTTACCACGTCCTTAATAATAGATTCTAGCATTTTCCATGCTACTGATGTCAGGCTAACTAGTCTGTAGTTCGCCGCTTTCTCTCTCCTTCCTTTCTTAAATAGCGGGGTTGCATTAGCTGCCTTCCAATCTGCAGGAACCGTTCTAGAATCTATGGAATTTTGGAAGATGACAACCAATGCATCCACTTTCTCTATAGCCACCTCTTTCAAAACCTTAGGATGTAGGCCATCAGGTCCAGGGGATTTATCAGATTTCAGTCCCATTAATTCTCCAGTACTATTTTTTTTTTACTAATACTAATTTCTTTCAGTTCCTTATCTCACTCGACCCTTTGTACTCCATTATTTCTGGGAGGTTATTCGTGTCTTCTTCCACAAAGACACAAAGGGCTCAAGTTTCGGACTCCCGCTAGAACGGTGCTCATCGGAGAGGCCCGCCTAATTTGTAGAATAAAAATTGCGCCGAATACTTACATCGCGATTCTCTGATAGCTGTAGGCCCGTTTCTAGCTCGGCGCGGCGCAGCAGGAGCTGCTGGGGGCGGAGCTACAGCCATGCACCAAAAACAGTGCCGGCAGCTGTGCAGTTGCTCCCGGCCCTCCCAGCGCTTCCCATCTCCCGGGCGACGACCCTATCCCAGGCCGACGGGATGTTGCCCCTAACCCGGGCCGAGTGGCCTGACGCATCTTACCTCGCCCCGCCCGCCTGGCATCTCGCGGGGGGCGGGTCCTGTCCGAAGAGTTGTCATCGTCTTCTGCGTGCGGACCCCACCCAACGTCATCGGCGGGGCCAGGCTTCGTTGGCGGCGGCGGGGCCCGCCCACCCCGCATCTCGCTGGGGCGGGCACCACCCGAAGAGACATCTGCATCGGCTGCGTGCGGGCCCCACCCGAAGTTCTCGGCGGGGCCCAGCTTCGTTGTCTTCTGCCCCCCCTCTTCTCCCCCCTCCCCATTCTTCTTCTGCCGCCACCCCCCCTTCTCCCCCCTCCCCGTTCTTCTGCCCCCCCTTCCTCTCCCCCCCTCTCTCTCTCTTCTCCCCGGTGCTGCAGTAGGTGAGTAGAAATAATTTTTTATTTATTGAGTGGTTTGTTGTAATTATTTTTTTTTGATTGATTTATTTATCATTTATTATTGATGATGGCTCTTTATTTCTAAAAATGGTGTGTTTAATGTTTGTAAACTCCCCCCACCCTCCCACAATCTCTCGTTCCCTATGCCTGATTTCTAAGTGTAGGCAAGGTTTTTCTGAGCGTACAAAAATCTACCCTTACTCCATTCTAAGTTAGTTTGGAGTAAGTTTTTACTGCCTAAACTTGCAAAACAGGTGTAAGTGGCTGGGCACGCCCTCTTTTGAAAAAAAAATCTGATCTAAAATGAAACTATTCTAACTCACTAGAACTGGAGCAAACTAGATGCCGAGAATTGCAATTTCTAAGATACTCCATTCTAAACTAGTTGCTCCAAAAAAAGAGGAACTCAGGCCGAAACTTGACCCCAAAGTATTTGTTTAATTTCTCTGCCATTTCCTTATTCCCCATTATAATTTCTCCTGTCTCAGCCTGTAGGGGACCCACATTTACTTTTGCTAATCTTTTCCTTCTTACCTATAGAAGTTTTTACAGTCTGTTTTTATGTCTCTCACTCATTTACTCTCATATTCTATTTTCCCTTTCTTTATCAATTTCTTGGTCCTCCTTTGCTGAATTCTAAAATCCTCCCAGTCCTCAGGCTTACTGCTCTTTTTGGCAACATTATAAGCCTCTTCCTTTGATCTAATAATTTCTTTAACTTCTCTGTTAGCCATGGTTGGACTACTTTTTGTGCCTTAAAGGAATGTATGTTCGTTGTAAATTATGTATTAATTCTTTAAATGCTAGCCATTGCTTGTCTACGGTCATACCTTTTAATGTAGTTTCCCAATCCACCTTAGCCAACTCTCCCCTCATACCTACGTAGTTCCCTTTGTTTAGATTTAAGACCCGAGTTTCAGATTTCACTAAATCACTTTCAAACTTAATGTAAAATTCTATCACATTATGGTCACTCTTCCCTAAGGGCCTCTTTACTACAAGGTTATTAATTAACCCTTTCTCATTGCACAAGACTAGATCTAAAATAACCTGTTCTCTAGTTGGTTCCTCAGCATACTGATCTAGAAAAGCATCTTGTATACATTCCATGAATTTATCCTCCACACTATTATTGCAAATTTAGTTTGCCCAGTCTATATGTAGATTAAAGTCCCCCGTGATTATTATATTACCTTTATTGCATTACCTTGCATACACCACTAATTTCCTGATTTATACTGTGCCTTACATTAACACTACTGTTTGGGGGCCTGAAATAGCACCCACCAATGTTTTCTGCCCCTTGCTGTTTCTTAGCTCCACCCAAACTGATTCTACTTCTTGATTTTCCGAGTTAAGATCCGTTCTCGCTACTGTCTTTTTCCCATCCTTTATCAAAGCTACTCCTCCTCCTTCTCCATTTTGCCTATCTCTTTTAAAAGTTAAGTATCATGGAATATTTAGTTCCCAACCTTGATCACTTTGCAACCACATCTCCGTAATGGCTATTAGATCAAATCTATTAATTTCTATCTGCACTATTAATTCATCTATTTTGTTGCGAATGCTTCACGCATTCAGATATAGTGCCTTTAGCTTTAACTTTTTTCCATTTTTCCCTGATGTCACCTAAGTCAGTAAAGCCCTATTACCTTTGTTACTCTCTCTGTCCCTTCCTGACCCACTTTGCTTATTTTTACCTAAAACTCTGCTCTGCTCTAGAGCCTTGACATTTCTCGTACTGCTTTTAATTTGCTCTTTCCTGAATCCTCCTCCCACCGCCCCCCTTTCATTAGTTTAAAGCCCTGTCTACAGCCCTAGTTATTCAATTCGCTAAGACACTGGTTCTAGCCCAGTTCAAGTGGAGCTTGGAAGGTTGTGTTGCTTGCCTGGTGCCAGGGTTAAAGACATCCTCTCGCGGCTGGAGAAGAACTTGGAGTGGGATGGGGAGGATTCAGTTGTCGTGGTCCATGTAGGAACCAAAGACATAGGTAGAACTCGGAATGAGATTCTGCTGAGAGAATTTGAGGAGTTAGGGTCCAAATTAAAAAGCAGAACCTTAAAGGTAATAATCTCTGGATTGTTACCTGAGCCACGTGCCTATAAGGATAGGCAGATTTGAAAGTTAAATACGTGGCTCAAAGAGTGGCGTGGGAGGCAGAAGTTTTGCTACATGGGGCACTGGCACTAGTACTGGGGAAAGAGGGAGCTGTCTCCAAGTGGGTGGTCCTGGTCTCCACACAGCATCATGCACAGAATGTGAGTTTGGTAGACCCGTATCTTGGTGTTCAGTTGTAATTTCCTAATTATTCCACACATGCTTAGGCAATTGGCCGAATGTGGTTGTTGTCTTTCCAATGCAAGAATATAGGTCATCATCTTAAAATAAATCATCATCATAGGCAGTGCCTCGGAATCGTGGAAGACTTGCTTCCACTCGAAAAATAGGAGTCCTCAGGTGGCTGAACAGTCCAATACGGGAACCACAGTCCCTGTCACAGGTGGGACAGATAGACAGATGAAGGAAAGGGTGGGTGGGACAGGTTTGCCGCACGATCTTTCTGTTACCTGCGCTTGGTTTCTGCATGCTCTCGGCTATGAGACTCGAGGTGCTCAGCACTCAGAAGTTATACAATTCCATTGATCCTAGGTAGCAAAACTTGTATACAACCTCCAGCATAGCGTTGGTTATTGAAACTTCTTGTGCAGTTAATATACCTTCTGCTTATTATCACGGTCTTCTTTTGATTGATGATTAGTACAAATTCATTGCAAGGTAGCGAAAAGCTATTGCAAAGTTGTTTAAATCCACTTCACTGTGTGCAACAAACTATCGTCTAAGAAAAACAGTTTGCTTATGCACAAGCATTTGATTTTGCTTTTTGCTCTTTGGCATGCAATATTAAAGAGTTTTCCATCTGATCTTGTATGGAGTAACCTCACCTTCCACATTAGATGAGGAAGCACAACGAATCAGCAGGGACAAGAATATACCTCACTCCCACAAAACTTTCAATTTGGACACTTCATTTGCAGTAGAACATTTTTTAGTGACAATTGTAGAAGTAGATATACCGTAAAATGCACCCAGTTTTGCACTGCTTAAAGACGAGACAGAAAACTTGCTTGCAGAGATGTGAAATAAACCGAACATCATTAGAACCTGCATGGTCCATAAAGTTGCTGTACACAGGCACCAAGAGTGACAAGCCCTCCTCCCAATTTCGATGTCAGCGATCCCAAGAAGCATACATGCGGCAACTACAGAGGAATCTCCCTGCTATCAACCACTGGGAAAATCGTCGCTAGAGTCCTCCTCAACCGTCTTCTCCCCGTGGCCGAGGAGCTCCTCCCGGAGTCGCAGTGCAGATTTCGTCCCCTCCGGGGCACAACGGACGTGATTTTTGCAGCGCGACAGCTGCAGGAAAAATGCAGGGAACAGCGCCAGCCCTTATACATGGCCTTCTTCGACTTTACAAAGGCCTTTGACACTGTCAACCGCGAGGGTCTATAGAGCGTCCTCCTCCGTTTCGGATGCCCCCAAAAGTATGCCACCATCCTCCGCCTGCTCCATGACGACATGCAGGCCGTGATCCTTACCAACGGATCCATCACCGACCCAATTCACGTCCGGACCGGGGTCAAGCAGGGCTGTGTCATCGCCCCAACCCTCTTCTCAGTCTTCCTCGCTGCCATGCTCCACCTCATAGTTGATAAGCTCCCCGCTGGAGTGGAACTAAACTACAGAACCAGTGGGAAGCTGTTCAACCTTCGCCGTCTTCAAGCTAGGTCCAAGACCACGCCAACCTCTGTCGTCGAACTACAGTACGCGGACAACGCCTGCGTCTGTGCACACACAGATGCTGAACTCCAGGACATAGTCGACATATTTACCGAGGCGTATGAAAGCATGGGTCTTACGCTAAACATTAGTAAGACAAAGGTCCTCCACCAGCTTGTCCTCGCCGCACAGCACTGCCCCTCCAGACATCAAGATCCACGGCATGGCCCTGGACAACATGGACCACTTCCCCTATCTCGGGAGCCTCCTATCAACAAGAGCAGGCATTGACAACGAGATCCAACACCGCCTCCAGTGCGCCAGTGCAGCCTTCAGCTGCCTGAGGAAGAGTGTTTGAAGACCAGTCCCTCAAGACTGTCACCAAGCTCATGGTCTACAGGGCCGTAGTAATACCCGCCCTCCTGTATGGCTCAGAGACGTGGACACCTCAAGTCGCTGGAGAAATACCACCAGCGATGTCTCCGCAAGATCCTAAAAAAACCCCTGGGAGGACAGACGCACAAACATTAGCGTCCTCGTCCAGGCCAACATCCCCAGCATTGAAGCACTGAACACACTTGATCAGCTCCGCTGGGCAGGCCACATAGTTCACATGCCACATAGTTCGCATGCCAGACACGAGATTCCCAAAGCAAGCGCTCTACTCGGAACTCGTCCATGGCAAACGAGCCAAAGGTGGGCAGAGGAAACGTTACAAGGACACCCTCAAAGCCTCCCTGATAAAGTGCGACATCCCCACTGACACCTGGGAGTCCCTGGCCATAGACCGCCCTAAGTGGAGGAAGTGCATTCGGGAGGGCGCTGAGCTCCTCGAGTATTGTCGCCGAGAGCATGCAGAAATCAAGCGCAGGCAGCGGAAGGAGCGTGCGGCAAACCAGGCTCCCTGCCCACCCTTCCCCTCAACGACTATCTGTCCCATCTGTGACAGAGACTGCGGTTCTCGTATTGGACTGTACAGCCACCAAAGAATTCATGCTAAGAGTGGAAGCAAGTCTTCCTCGATTTCGAGGGACTGCCTATGATGATGATGACATGCCAATCTGGAAATCAAGGAAAAACTGATCAGCGACTTCAAAATAGTTGACTGAAGAGCACTTCTGACACGTGAAAACAAGTAGTTACACGTACTTGCAGATATACCCAACATTACTTGTATAGGATAGAAAAAATACATGAAAACCTGAAGATGGAAATGCAAATGCTGTAAGCACAAAATTGGGTGATACATTTCTATGGAGAGCTAGGGAAATGCTGTCTCCAAAAATTTTGAATTTTTAAATTTAAAATGATGCATTCTGGTTCATTCTAAACACTTTTATACTGTTGCTAGATTTTGTTTTTCCTGTTTTGAAAATGTGATATTTTTTTTTTAAAATAAAACAGCCCAACAAGAGCATTACTTCCCCAAAAGTTACCTCAAGTCACTTTCCCACTCTACTCACTCCCAAGTTGAGAAACACCGTTCTTCATCCAACTCTCCACCCTCTCCTCCTCCAACCCCCCCAGTTTATAAACTAGCTTTCTCCAACCACTCTCCCCTTCTTTCAAACTAGCATAATTCTCCATCACCACCCACCCCCGCAATGTAGTACTCTTCTCAACCCACATTTCCCCCCCCACCGACCCTTTCAAGTTGCGACACTCTTTATAACCCCCTCAGTTCATGCTCCCACTATTCTTCCATCCCTCCTACTCCATCCTCACCCACCCAGCCACCATCTCCTTCCCTCTCTCCTTCTTGGACATTCATTTCACCCTTTACTGGATCATTCCCACTTTATGCAACTTCAAACTTATTTCTGCCACAAATCGACCAGACCACACTCCCCTCCAGTTCCTGAGAGGCAGAGAGCCCTTCCATTAAAAGCAGCAATCAGGGACAGACACTAAGGAAATTTAGGGTGAATACCAGGAAGACCTTTTTCACACAAAGAATGATTAATATATTGAATGGACTTCTTGGATAGAGCAGAGCATCGCAGGAAAGGCCCAGTGAGAGCATTTAAAAAGAGCGCACTGTAATGTCTGTAAGCTTGCAATTGTTTGTAACTCCACACTGTGGATGCAGACGTATTGTGTACTGCAACTGCAGGGTTAATAATAAACAGAACCAGGCAGATTCCGGAGGCTTCCGAGAGAGCTGCCTGCCATGTAGGAAGCTGTGTGTGCTTGTGCTCTGTGAATATATCACATTTGACGGCGAGATGGGATTTTTCGGATGATTTAAAGCTTTAATTTTGTTGGGGAAGGATTCAGCCAGCTGACAGAGACTTTGGAAGTTTCTGTCTTTGCAAAAATCGGAGATAAAATACACCACACGGTGTGAACAGCTAGAGATTAAAATGGCAGGTGTAATCCGACATTTGGGGGAATATAGACACGACCGGGAATGTTTCCAGGCGTATGTGGATCGGCTATTTCACTGCAAATAACATAATCGAAGTTCCAGACAATGCAGTCCAGAACCGGGCTGTGTTGGAACGTAAGAAAGCGATCATCTTATCGGAGGCGGGTCCGACATTGTACGAAACCCTTGTAAATCTGCTTGTGCCTGCCGAGCCAAACGACACAACGCTTAGAGATTTTAACAAAGCTGGAGCAGCACTATAACCCCAAACCGTTAGAAATTGCTGAAAGCTATCGTTTCTGGATTCGGAATCAAAAGGCTGATGAAAGTATCAGTGATTACATCGTAGCATTAAAAAAAGCTATCGATGCACTGTAATTTTGGAAACTTTCAAAACCGAGCATTGCGGGATCGTTTTGTTTGTGGGGTGAAAAATGATGCGATCAGAAGGAAGTTATTGACGATGGATGACTTGACTTTTGAGATTGCTTGTCAGGCAGCGAGGTCGATGGGCATGGCCGAACAATATTCTCGGGAATTAAATAATAATTACGGTCGTCAGTCAACCGAGGTAAATCACCTGCAGGTTCAAAGTAAAAGACGGTGGGGGCCCAAAGTCTCAGAAACTGGAAATTCTAACAGAGCGTCGAAGTCGCGCTATAGGTGCCTGGGACAACACATTGCTCAAAGTTGTCCATACGTGAAGGCAGAGTGTTTCTCCTGCAGAAAGACTGGGCATCTTGCGAAGGCATGCCGACTGAAGGGTAAACCAGCTTCCAAAGTTATGAGTCCAGCGTTCAAAGCTATGAGCAGAAATCCCAAGAGACTACATAGCATGGAAGAACAACATCAGGACGAGATGATGTTACAGTTACACGTCATCAGGAGCACGAGGTTAACGGACAGCGACTCGGAAAGCATCAAAATCCACATAGATGTTGCGGGATTCAAGATACCAATGGAAATTGACACGGGTGCATCCGTGAGTGTAGTACCGGAGTCACTGTACCTCGACAAATTGCATGATTCCCAACTGGAGAAATCCAAGATAGAGCTGTGAGGCTACTCGGGAGAGAAAATTCCTATGGTAGGTCGTATCACCGTACCGGTGAAATATAAAGATTAATTTCAGAACTTGCCTCTAATAGTAGTGAAAGGAGACAAGTCTGCCTTACTAGGAAGAAATTGGTTGAGCTCACTGAAGCTGGATTGGAGTAAGATTTTCTGTGTGGAAGCGAGATTTTCATCAACGGATGAGGTTATCAAGAAGTATCCGAAGGTGTTCTGCGAAATGGGTAGTCCGATCCAAGGCTTCAAGGCGGGTGTCAGGGTACAGAAGGATGCTAGATCGGTTTACTACAAGCCACGTTCCGTACCATATACACTCAAGGAGAAAGTTGAGCATGAACTCAAAAAACTAGAGACTGAGAACATTATTTGTAAGATACATCGATGTAATTGGGCTAGAACATTGTTGTTCTACCCAAGTCCGATGGTAAGATAAGTTTGTGTGGTGATTATAAAGTAACCGTAAACCAGGTTCTAGAGGGTAATGTCCTCAATACATTGCTGAATATAGAAGATTTGTTCACAACACTGACAGGTGGTCAGATCTTCTCAAAACTAGATCTTACGAATGCCTACTTACAGCTTGAACTAGATGAGGAGTCCAAGTCATGTTTGACTATAAATACTCATCTAGGCTAATATCAATTGAATAGGCTACTATTTGGAGTGTCTTTCGCCCCTGCCATATTCCAAGGGGTGATGAAACAAATTTTGCAAGGTACTGAAAGGGTAGTATGTTACTTGGATGACATACTAATTTCAGCACCAAATAGGCAAATTCATAATAACATATTGAATGAAGTCCTTAAACGGCTAGGGAAGCACAGACTGCGAGTGTCTGCTCGTAAGTGTGAGTTATTTAAAAACTCAGTGGAGTACTTAGGGTACAGAGTAGACAAAGATGGTTTACATCCAACCATGGAAAAATTGGATGCAATTAGAAATGCACCCACTCCCAGGAATGTCAATGAACTTTGTTCATTCTTGGGTCTTTTGAACTATTATGGGAAGTTCCTACCAAATTTGGCTACAGTATTACATCCACTGAATGAACTTTTGAAAAAACAGGTCCATTGGAAGTGGTCAAAAGAATGCGATACAGCTTTCAAGGAGTGTAAAAGCAAATTAGTAGAGAGCACCATGTTAGTTCACTATGACATATCTAAGGAGATTAAGCTAGCATGTGATGCCTCTCCGTATGGAGTTGGGGCAGTGATCTCTCATGTATCACGTAGTGGGGAGGAGAGACCAATTGCTTTTGCTTTGCGCACTCTCAGTGCCAGTGAGAGAAATTATGCGCAAATTGAAAGGGAAGCTTTGGCATTAATTTTTGGGGTCAAGAAGTTTCACAAATATTTGTATGGTCGTAAGTTTACCATAAGCCCCCAACAGCAATCCTCCATCCAAAGTCCCCAGTTCCAACATTAGCTGCAGCCCGAATGCAGAGATGGGCTTTGATTTTGTCAGTATATACATGTGATATTGAATACAGGCGATCAGCTGATCACAGTAATGCTGATGCAATGTCTAGATTGCCTTCCCCATCACAAGTTACACCCGATAGGGAAGAAGTGTTTTATTTTTCATACATTGATGAACTGCCAGTCACAGCTGAAGAGATTGGCAGAGCAACCAAACGTGACCCAGTGGTGTCAAAGGTGTATGAGTATATTGCAAATGGATGGCCAAACCAGGTAACAGACAAAAGACCATTCTTCATTCGTAGGAATGAATTATCAGTCGATAAAGATTGTATCATGTGGGGTGCAAGAGTGCTTATACCAAATAAATTCAAGTCCAAATTATTAGGAGACCTCCATGACCAGCACCTGGGAATGTGCTTGACCAAGAGTTTTGCATGCAGTTATTTATGGTGGCCAGGTCTTGATAAAGATATAGAGTACATCATGAGTCAGTGTACGATATATGTCGATCGGTAAGCAAGCAACCACCACCAGTATCATTACAGCCATAGAAATAGCCTCCCAGGGTGTGGCAAAGGCTACATATTGATTTTGCTGAGTTAGAAGGACAACAATTGTTCATTGTGATTGATAGCCATTCGAAGTGGGTTGAGGTGTTTCCAATGTGGAAAATAACAAGTAAAACATTGGACATTTTACGAAAATTATTTTCTTCATTTAGCCTCCCTGAAGAAATTGTTTCGGATAATGGACCACAATTTAATTCAGAAGAATTTGCACAATTCACGAGCAAAAATGGTGTGAAACATACCAAGGTTCCACCATACCATCTTGCTTCGAATGGTGCAGCAGAGCACATGGTACAAATTGTAAAACATGCCCTCATAAAACAAATGTTAGATCCAAATCCAAGGAAACGACAGTTGTTATTGGATCACAAATTGGCTAATTTTTTGATTACATATCAAAATATTCCTCATACAACTACTGGTAGAACACCAGCAGAGTTGTTTCTCAAATGACAGCCACGAACCAGATTCTCGTTGTTAAAGCCAAATTTGGCACCGTCCGTAGAAGAGACACAATTAAGGCAGAAAGAGAATCATGATAGAGGTAGAGTAAAAGAGCGAAGTGTGAAATTAAACCAGAAGGTGAGAGTGAAGAACCATCACCATAAATGGTTAAAGTGGTTACCAGGAAGAGTGGTGAAGATATGTGGTCCTCGCATATATTTGGTAAAGATGTTTGATAATGGACAGGGTTAGGTTTGTTCATATTAATCATATTTTACCTACAGACATGGAAGGAGTTGAAGGTCGGAATGATTCAATTATTTCTGACTCATCAGATAGTTTTGATACACCAGTAGCAGATCCTAAATCCAATGTACTAGAAACAAATCCAGGAGAGAATCAGAATGAAAGTCTGAGTCCGAGTCAGGAAAACAAAGAGCCTGAAGTTAGAGTGAGTTCAAATGAAAATCAAGGAAATTCCGTGGAGGAAAAAGTTCCTCAGGATGAGCCTCGAATGAGTGTGAAATCGACACCAGGTTTGGAAGGTTCTGTTCGAGCGCGAAGGTATGCTCTTCGAAATAGAAAACAAATGGTAAAGTTAAATTTGTAAATATGGGGAAAAAAATAAGTTTATATCCTGTGTTATGTATAAACATGAAAGTTATGTATGATGTTTGTGATAATAACTTCTTCATTAAGGAGGGAGAAGTGTAATGTCTGTAAGCTTGTAATTGCTTGTAGCTCCACACTGTGGATGTGGACATATTGTGTACTGCAACTGCAGGGTTAATAATAAACAGAACCAGGCAGATTCCGGAGGCTTCCGAGAGAGTTTTCTGCCATGTCGGAAGCTGTGTGTGCTTGTGCTCTGTGAATATATCACACACACAAGAAAAGGAGTACTGAAACAAATGGAGTGAAGAATCTGAAAAGTGGCATAGCTAACATGGAGGAAGCAGCAGCGGCGCCCATGGAATAAAAGCTAAGCTTTCAATTATTTATTCATACTTTGATATTTAACTATATAGTAAATTAAGGGGTTACTTAACTTAATAATACACAAGAGGCAAGGACAAAAACCATTCTTTCACCTTTAATAAATAGATGCAAGACTAAATATACTAAACTGAATAATAGAAGTAACAAATCAAAACCAAATTAAATCCATCTGATAATCATAATTAATAAAAGTGAATCAGCACTGTTGTAAAATAATTAAACATACATGGATAGATAATGGCAGCACAGGCAGTATGTTGGGACTTCAGAATGTGGGAACTTGTGGATGGAAAGACTGTTTCAGATGACCAGACCTGTGGGAAATGTCTACGACCTGAGTCACTCCAGCTCAGTCGATGAATTGGAGCATGAATTAGGGACACTCCAACATCATAACAACAACTTGTATTTAGTACAATGTCCCAAGGCGCTTCACATTTTAAAATGAAGACATTGCTTGACTGGGAGCCAATGTAGGTTAGCGAGCACAGGGTGATAGGTGTACGGGACTTGGTGCGAGTTAAGACACGGGCAGCAGAGCTTTGGATGGCCTCAAATTTACGGAGCGTAGAACGTGGAAGGCCAGCCAGGAGTGTGTTGGAATAGTCAAGTCTAGAGGTAAAACAAAGTCTGACAACTTAAAGAAAGTGGAGGGGTTGAGAGAGGTGGTGGTGAGATAGAGCTGGGTGCCATCAGCATACACGTGTTGTAAGAATAAAAGTGTTGGTTCATTGATTCTGTGTATGTATAAATGTTAAACGTGTAGATTATATGGAATTGTCTGTGTTGAAACAAAAGGAATAAAAATGAAAGCCCCCACAGATGCTTTTGTCCTTTGTCTTAATTGGAAAGACATTTTAGCATAATCTAATCAAGAGGTGGGTGGCTAGTCCAAACAGCCACATATGTGAGGAGAGCCAGAGCCTTACCCTGGAACCAAGGTGCAATCGTGAGACTTTCTGAGGAACAATGAACTTTAGGAGTATAAAGGACCCTTCAGCAACTTTTCGCTCTCTCTCTTGGACGCACGGCATGAGACATCCCTGAAGAACAGCTAAAACAGCAAGCCGTGTCCAGACCAGCCAGCAAAAGGGAAGTAATCGCTTGTTATTATAACCTCATTGTAGCTCTGTTATAACATAATTGACAACTGTTGATAACGTGCATGTGTGTGTCTTTTTAAGATAACTGATCACTGCTGCTAATGTGCATGTGTGTATATTTTTAATCAAGCCTTCCAATTGTTTTGAATGAATCGTCTCACTGTCAAATATAAGCCCAGAGAGATTTTGAAATCTTATAGTGGAAACTGATGCTGCTTTCTGACGATGTCGCCGAGGGGCAGCATGTAGATGAGAAATAGGAGGGGGACAAGGATAAATCCTTTGGGAGGACACTAGAGGTAACTGTGCGGGAGTGGGGAAAATAACCCATTGCATGTGATTCTTTGGATACAACTAGATAGATAAGAATGGAACCAGGCGAGTGCAGTCCCAACCAGCTAGATGACCGTGGAGGAGAGGCACTGGACGAGGATGGTGTGATCAACCGTGTCAAAGGCTACAGAAAGGTTGAGAAGTACAAGGAAGGTTAAGTTTACTTTTGTCACAGTTGCATAGGATGTCATTTGTGACTTTGATGAGAGCCGCTTCGGTACTGTGGCAGGGGCGGAAACCTAATTGGAGGGATTCAAACATGGAGTTCTGGAAAAGATGCGCACGGATTTGGGAGGCAACAGCAAGTTCAAGGACTCATTAGGAAAGGGAGGTTGGAGATAGGGCTTTAGTTTGCAAGGACGGAGAGGTCAAGGGTTGTTTTATTGAGGAAGGAGTGATGATGGCAGATTTGAAGGCGAGGAAGATAGTACCTGAGGAGAGAGAACCGTTAACAATATCAGCTAACATAGGAGCCAGAAAAGGAAGTTGGGTGGTCAGCAATTTAGTCAGAGTAGGGTCAAGGGAGCTGGAAGTGGGTCTCATGGACAAGATCAGCACGGAGCGATCAGAAGGGGAGATCGGCGAGAAACTGGAGAAATATGCACGTTTAGGGCTACGGCGGGGGAAACCTTTAAGAAAGTTTGGCCTGGTGGGCTTGGGGAAAGAAAGTGGCAGAGGCACCTGATTGGATGGTCTCAATGTTAGAGACAAAGACGTCCATGAGCTCCTCTCACTTGTTGTTGGAGGGGAGGGTGGAGGAGACAAAGGAGAGGGGTTTTAAATAGACGGTTAGCAGTAGACAATAGAAGCTGGGGTGGGGTGGTTGGGGGGGGGCGGGGTTCTACATAGGATATATGACACAGAAACAGGCCATTCAGCCCAGCCAGTCCATGCCGGCATTTATGCTCCACTTCAGTCTTTCCTCATCTAAATCTATCAGCATAACCCTCTATTTCCTTCTCCCTGATATGCTTGTCCAGACTCCCCTTAAATGCATCTATAGTATTTGCTTCAACCACTCCCTGCGGTAGCAAGTTCCACATTCTCACCACTCTTTGGGTAAAGCACTTTCTTCTGCATTCCCTATTGGATTTCTTGGTGACTATTTTATATTGATGGCCTCTAGTTATGCTCTTGCCCACATGAAAACATTCTCTCTGTATCCCATCTATCAAAACCTTTCATAATTTTAAAGACCTCTATTAGGTCAGCCCTCAGCCTTTTTTTTTTCAAGAGAAAAAAAAGAGACCCAGCCTACTCATCCTTTCCTCATATGTATACCCTTGCATTTCTGATTTCATCCTTGCAAATCTTCTCTTCACTCTCTCCAGTGCCTCTATATCCTTTTTATAATATGGCAACCAGAACTGTACGCAGTACTCCAAGTGTGGTCCAACCAAGGCTCGATACAGGTTTAACATAACTTCCGTACTTTTCAATTCTATACCTCTCTAAATAAACCCTAGTACTTTGGTTGCTATTTTTATGGGCTTGCTAACATAAGAACATAAGAAATAGGAACAGGAGTTTCTCCTCATCTCAGTTTTAAATGGGTGGCCCCTTATTCTAAGATTATGCCCCCTAGTTCTAGTCTCTCCCATCAGTGGAAACATTCTCTCTGCATCCACCTTGTCAAGCCCCCTCATAATCTTGTACGTTTCGATAAGATCACCTCTCAATCTTATGAATTCCAATGAGTAGAGGCCCAACCTACTCAACCTTTCCTCATAAGTCAATCCCCTCATCCCCGGAATCAACCTAGTGAACCTTCTCTGAACTGCCTCCAAAGCAAGTATATCCTTTTGTAAATATGGAAACCAAAATTGCACGCAGTATTCGAGGTGTGGCCTCACCAATACTTTATATAGCTATAGCAAGACTTCCCTGCTTTTATACTCCATTCCCTTTGCAATAAAGGCCAAGATACCATTGGCCTTTCTGATCACTTGCTGTACCTGCATACTATCCTTTTGTGTTTCATGTAAAAGTACCCCCAGGTCCCGCTGTACTGCGGCACTCTGCAATCTTTCTCCACTTAAATAATAACTTGCACTTTGATTTTTTTCTGCCAAAGTGCATGACCTCACACTTTCCTACATTATACTCCATCTGCCAAATCTTTGCACACTCACTTAGCCTGTCACGACTTTTAGTGATTTGTGTATTTGTACTCTGTGATCCCTTTGTTCCTCTACTCCACCTAGACTCGCACCCTCCAAGTAACAAGTGATCTTCCTACCAAAATGTAATACCTCATATTTATCTGTGTTGGAACTTCATTTGCCAATTATATGCCCATTCTGCAAGTTTATTAATGTCCTCCTGCAATTTGTTGCAGTCCTCATCAGTTATCTTTGCATTCCATAATGATCCTGGAATAGTGATCAGTTTTGGCAGGAGAGAAGCTAGAGAACGAGGCAAGTTCAGGGTTTGGGCAGAGATACAAGGAAGGGGGAGGAATATGGATAATATACTCTTGAACAAATCACACCACTTAAGAGATACCAGGAAGAGGACTGTGCGACTAACAGTCAGTAGGTTAGGAGGAACCACAGTAACTGCTCCTGCCAACAGGTACAATGTAGTTACCAACTGTGGGGATAAGTAAAAAGGCAGCGAGGAGGATGGCCAGAATGCCAAACAAGGAACTGTGAAAAGGCTGCCTATGGGGAGGGGGGTAGGGAAACAGCAGAACAGAAAGGTTGTAGTTATAGGGGATTCGATAATTAGGGGGATAGAGGGTATCCTCTACATGGTTCCAGACCAAGGGGAAGAACAATTACTGGGAACCGTGCCATAGAATCATAGAATGGTTACAACAACAACTTGTATTTATATAGTGCCTTTAACGTGGTGAAATGTCGCAAGGTGCTTCACAGGAGTATTGAGATAAAAATAATTTGACACCGAGCCGCATTAGTACAAATTAGCGCATGTGACCAAAAGCTTGGTCAAAGAGGTAGGTTTTAATAAGAGCATAAGAAATAGGAGCAGGAGTAGGCCATGTGGCCCCTCGAGCCTGCTCCACCATTCAATAAGATAATGGCTGATCATCGACCTCAACTCCACTTTCCCGCCCGATCACCCTATCCCAATTCCCCTAGACTCTAAGGGCTCAATTTTGGCCCACCCCTTTTTTCGGCGCACTTACCGGAGATGCGTCACTTTTCTCCGTTCATAAGTGCGCAGAAAAAAAAAGCACTCCCCACTTTGGCTGCTGTCCGGCCTCTTCTCGGTCGGCGCGCAGCGTGGCCAGTCGGGGGCGGAGCCGTCGTCCTGCGCTGAAAACAGTGCCGAGATGTCTGCACATGCGCATTGGAGTCGGGTCACGATGTCCGTGCATGCGCAGTAGCGCCGAAATTTGGCAATCGCCCATTTTTTTTAAAAGGAATCATAGCTGCTTGTGTTTTACTGTCCAGTGAGTTTACTTCCTGCAGCCTGTGTGCGCTTCGATGTCGGCAGTTCCCTCTCCTATCCCTGGCCGAGTAGTCTCCCGGTCGTCCCGCCCCTATCCCTGGCTGAGTGGGCTCCCGGTCGTCCCGCCCCGGCCGGCCTGCTGTTGAAGTAGCTGCTTGTGTTTTGCCCTTGCTACCTGTCCGGTGAGTTTGCTTCCTGCAGCCTGTGTGTGCTCCGATGTCGGCAGTTCAATTGCTCTCGCCCCATCCCTGGCCGAGCGGTCTCCAGGTGCATTGTCATCCCACACCTATCCCTGGCCGAGCGGTCTCCCGGTGCGTTGTCGTCCTGCACCTATCCCAGGCCAAGTGGCCTCCTGCACCGACCGGCCCGCTGCCTTCCCGGATCAAGTTTTCAGATGAAGGGAGGACTTTGTTCTATTTTTTTAATTTGTTCTTGAATGCTTATTACTTTTTATGTTTTGTTTAGTACTTTGTAAGACTTGGTCCTTTAGGTGCAGGTCCACTCCGCTTCCCTTCCTGCCCCTATCCCAGGCTGAATGGCCTCTGATGTACCTACCTGCGCTGATTTCTTAACTCTCCGCACGGGTTTTCTGAAATGGCCACATATGCTGGCCTAAGTAGATTTGGAGTAACTATTAGCTGGCCTAAGTGGCCTAAATGGCCAAACCTGGTGTAGGTGGCTGGTACCACCCACTTTTGAGAAAAACTAAACTAAACTAAAAAAATCGTAACTCACTCACTTACACTGGCACAAATTGAATGTGCAAAATGGGGATTTTTAAGATACGCCAGAAAAATCAAGTTACTCCAAAAAAAACGGAGCAATTCCTGGCCAAAATTGAGCCCCAAAAATCTATCTATCTCAGCCTTGAATATATTCAGAGACTCAGCATCTACAGCACTCTGGGGCAGAGCATTCCAAAAGTTCACAACCCTCCAAGTAAAGAAATTCCTCCTCATCTCCATCATAAATGGCCTTCCTTTTATCCTGAGACTGTGTCTCCTAATTCTAGACACTCCAGCTAGGGGAAACAACCGCTCAACATCTAACCTGTCAATCCCGTTCAGAATCTTGTATGTTTCTATTAGATCACTCTCATTCTTCTAAACTCCAGAGAGTATAGACCCATTCTACACAATTTCCCATCATAAGATAGCCCTCTCATTCCAGGAATCAACCTAGTGAACCTTTGTTGCACTGTCTCCAAGGCAAGTATATCCTTCCTTCGATAAAAAGACCAGAACTGTGTACAGTACTCCAGGTGTGGTCTCACCAAGGCCCTATGCAATTGCAGCAAGACTTCTTTACTCTTATACTCCAAACCCCTTGCAATAAAGGACAACATGCTATTTGCTTTCCTTATTGCTTGCTGTACCTGCATGCTAGCTTTGTATTTCTTGCACAAGGACACCAAAATCTCTCTGAACATCAACATTTAAAAGCTTCTCACCATTTAAAAAATATTCTGTTTTTCTATTCTTCCTATCAAAGTGAATTACCTCACATTTCCCTACATTATACTCCATCTGCCACCTTACTGCCCACTCAGTCTATCTATATCCTTTTGCAAATGCTTTGTGCTTGCCTCACAGCTTACTGTCCCACCTAGGCTTGCATCATCATCAAACTTGAATACATTACATTCGGTCCCCTCATTTAGGTCTTTAATATAAATTGCAAATAGCGGAGGTCCCAGCACTAATCATTGCGGCACTCCACTGGTTACAGCCTGCCAACCTGAAAAAGACCCGTTTATCCCTACTCTCTGTCCTTTAACTTATCCTCTATCCATGCTATTACATTACCTCCAACCCCATGATCCCTTATCTTGTGTAATAACCTTTTATGTCATCATCATCATAGGCAGTCCCTCCGAATCGAGGAAGACTTGCTTCCACTTTTAGAATGAATCCTTAGGTGGCTGAATAGTCCAATACGGGAGCCACAATCCCTGCCACAGATGAGACAGATAGTCGTTGAGGATAACGGAGGCTGGGACAGGTTTGTCGCATTTTCTTTCCGCTGCCTGCCTTTCATGTGGCACCTTATCGAATGCCTTTTGGAAATCCAAATATACTACATCCACTGGTTCCCCTTTATCTATCCTGTTAGATTCACCTTCAAAAAATTTGTCAAGCACGATTTCCCTTTCATAAAACCATGGTGACTCTGCCGAATCAGGTTATGATTTTCTAAATGCACTGATACCACTTCCTTAACAATGGATTCCAGCATTTTCCTGACGATTGATGTCAGGATAACTTTTTTTTTCTCTCTCCCTCTTTTCTTGAATAGCGGTGTTACATTTGCTACCTTCCAACCTGCTGGGACCGTTCTAGAATCTAGGGAATTTTGAAAGATCAAAACCAATGCATCCACTATCTCTGTAGCCACCTCTTTTAGAATCCAAGGATGTAGGCTAGGTCCAGGGGATTTGTCGGCTTTTAGTCCCATTAGTTTCTCTACTTATATTAATTACATTAAGTTCCTCACTCTCATTAGACCCTTGGTTCATGACCATTTTAGGTATGCTTTTTGCAACTTTACTGTGAAGACAGATACAAAATATTTGTTTAACATTTCTGCCATTTCCTTTTTCCCAATAATAATTCCTCCTGCCTCATCCTCTTAGGGACCAAGGTTTACTTTTGCTACCCTCTTCATTTTTACATATTTTGTGGCAGCTCATACAATCTGTTTTTATATTTTGTACTAGTTTTCTCTCAGTTTATTTTTTTCCTTTTTATCAAGGAGTCTTGAAGGAGGAAAGACAAGTAGAGAGGTGGAGATGTTTAGGCAGGGAGTTCCAGAGCTTGGAGCCGAGGCAACAGAAGGCACGGTCACCAATGGTTGAGCGATTATAATCAGGGATGCTCAAGAGCCAGAATTAGAGGAGCGCAGACATCTCAGGGGGTTATGGGGCTGGAGATTAGAGAGATAGGGAGGGGCGAGGCCTTGGAGGGATTTGAAAATAAGGATGAGAATTTTGAAATTGAGGCGTTGTTTAATCAATGTAGGTCAGCGAGCACAGGGGTGAAGGGTGAGTGGGACTTGGTGCGAGTTAGGACACGAGCAGCGGAGTTTTGGATCACCTCTAGTTTACGTTAAGTAGAATGTGGGAGGCCAGCCAGAAGTGCGTTGGAATAATCAAGTCTAGAGGTAACATAGAAACATAGAAAATAGGTGCAGGAGTAGTCCATTCGGCCCTTCGAGCCTGCACCGCCATTCAATAAGATCATGGCTGATCATTCCCTCAGTACCCCTTTCCTGCTTTCTCTCCATACCCGTTGATCTCTTTAGCCGTAAGGGCCATATCAAACTCCCTCTTGAATATATCCAATGAACTGGCATCAACAACTCTCTGCGGTAGGGAATTCCACAGGTTAACAACTCTCCTGAGTTTAGAAGTTTTTCTTTATCTCCATCCTAAATGGCCTACCCCTTATCCTAAGACTATGTCCCCTGGTTCTGGACTTCCCCAACATCGGGAAAATTCTTCCCGCATCTAACCTGTCCAGTCCCGTCAGAATCTTATACGTTTCTATGAAATCCCCTCTCATCATTCTAAACTCCAGTGAATAAAGGCCCAGTTGATCCAGTCTCTCCTCATACGTCAGTCCAGCCATCCCTGGAATTAGTCTGGTGAACCTTTGCTGCACTCCTTCAATAGCAAGAATGTCCTTCCTCAGATTGGGAGACTAAAACTGAACACAATATTCCAGGTGAGGCCTCACCAAGGCCCTGTGCAACTGCAGTAAGACCTCCCTGCTCCTATACTCAAATCCCCTAGCTATGAAGGCCAACATACCATTTGCCTTCTTCACCACCTGCTGTACCTGCATGCCAACTTTCAATGACTGATGAACCATGACACCCAGGTCTCGTTGCACCTCCCCTTTTCCGAATCTGCCGCCATTCAGATAATATTCTACCTTCGTGTTTTTGCCCCCAAAATGGATAACCTCACATTTATCCACATTATACTGCATCTGCCATGTATTTGCCCACTCACCCAACCTGTCCAAGTCACCCTGCAGCCTCTTAGCATCCTCCTCACAGCTCACACTGTCACCCAGCTTAGTGTCATCTGCAAACTTGGAGATATTACACTCAATTCTTTCATCTAAATCATTGATGTATATTGTAAATAGCTGGGGTCCCTGCGGCACTCCACTCGTCACTGCCTGCCATCCTGAAAAGGACCCGTTTATCCCGACTCTCTGCTTCCTATCTGCCAACCAGTTCTCTATCCACATCAGCACATTACCTCCAATACCATGTGCTTTGATTTTGCACAGCAATCTCTTGTGCAGGACCTTGTCAAAAGCCTTTTGAAAGTCCAAATACACCACATCCACTGGTTCTCCCTTGTCCATGCTGCCAGTTACATCCTCAAAAAATTCCAGAAGATTCGTCAAGCATGATTTCCCTTTCATAAATCCATGCTGACTTGGACCGATCCCGTCACTGCTTTCCAAATGCGCTGCTATTTCATCCTTAATGATTGATTCCAACATTTTCCCCACTACTGATGTCAGGCTAACCGGTCTATAATTACCCGTTTTCTCTCCCCCTCCTTTTTTAAAAAGTGGTGTTACATTAGCTACCCTCCAGTCCATAGAAACTGATTCAGAGTCGATAGACTGTTGGAAAATGATCACCAATGCATCCACTATTTCTAGGGCCACTTCCTTAAGTACTCTGGGATGCAGACTATCCCCGGGGATTTATCGGGCATGGATGAGGGCTTCAGCAGCAGATGAGCGGAGGCAAGGGCGGAAATGGGCGATGTTACGGAGGTGGATATAGTTGGTCTTAGTTATGCTGCAAATATGTGGTCGAAAGCTAATTTCAGGGTCAAATGTGACACGAAGGTTGCGAACAGTCTGCTTCAGCCTCAGACAGAAGTTGGGGAGAGGGATGGAGTCAGTCGCTAGGAAATGGAGTTTGTGGCAAAACTGAAAACAATGGCTTCGGTCTTCTCAATATTTAATTGGAGAAAATTTCTGCTCATCCAGAACTGGAGGTCAGACAAGCAGTCTGACAATTTAGAGACAGTGGAGGGGTCGAGAGAAGTGGTGTTGAGGTAGAAACATAGAAACATAGAAAATAGCTGCAGGAGTAGACCATTCGGCCCTTGGAGCCTGCACCGCCATTCAATAAGATCGTGGCTGATCATTCCTTCAGTACCCCTTTCCTGCTTTCTCTCCATACCCCTTGATCCCCTTAACCGTAAGGGCCACATCTAACTCCCTCTTGAATATATCTAATGAACTGGCATCAACAACTCTCTGCAGCAGGGAACTCCACAGGTTAACAACTCTGAGTGAAGAAGTTTCTCCTCATCTCAGTCCGAAACGGCCTGCCCCTTATCCTAAGACTGTGTCCCCTGGTTCTGGACTTCCCCAACATCGGGAACATTCTTCCTGCATCTAGCCTGTCTAGTCCAGTCAGAATCTTATATGTTTCTATGAGATCCCCTCTCATCCTTCTAAACTCCAGTGAATAAAGGCCCAGTTGATCCAGTCTCTCCTCATATGACAGCCCAGCCATCCCTGGAATCAATCTGGTGAACCTTCGCTGCACTCCCTCAATAGCCAGAACGTCCTTCCTCAGATTAGGAGACCAAAACTGAACACAATAGGTAGAGCTGGGTGTCATCAGTGTATATGTGGAAACTGACGCTGTTTTTTCGGATGATGTCGTCAAGAGGCAACACGTAGATGTGAAATAGGAGAGGGCCAAGGATAGATCCTTGGGGGACACCAGAGGTTACAATGCAGGGGCGGAAAGGGAAGCTGTTGCAGGTGATTCTCTGCCTATGATTAGGTAGGTAAAAATGGAAGCAGGCAAGTGCAGTCCCACCCACCTGGACAATGGTGGAGAGGCGTTGGAGAATTGAGCCAAAGGCCGCAGACAAGTCGAGAAGGACGAGGAGAGATAGTTTGCCTTTGTCACAGTCATAAAAGGTATAATTTGTGACTCTGATGAGAGCCGTTTCGGTACTGTGCCAGGCACGGAAACCGGATTGGAGGGATTCAAACATGGAATTGCAGGAAAGATGGGCACGATTTTGGGAGGCAACAACACATTCAAGGACTTTGGAGAGGAAAGGGAGGTTGGAGATGGAGCGATAGTATGCAAGGGGTTGAGGCTTGGTTTTTTGAGGAGAGGGGTGATGACAGCAGATTTGAGGGAGAGTGGGACAATACCTGAGGAGAGAGAACTCAGAAGGAGGCCATTCAGCTAGTCCCACTCCCCCACCCTTCCCCTATAGCCCTGCAATTTTTTTCCCTTCAGGTACTTATCCAATTCCCTTTTAAAGGGAAAGAACAGGGAGGAGGAACCGCTAAGGGAGTATTGGGAGCTAGGGGCTAAACGGTGGTAATCTCCAGATTACTGTCTGAGCCACGTGCTAATTGGCATAGGGATAAATAGATCAGAAAAGTAAATGTGTGGTTGAAAGACTGGTGTTGGAAGGAGGGGTTCTTTTTCATGGGACACGAGCACTAGTAATGGGACAGGATGCATTTGAATCAGGCTAGGACCAAGGTCCCAGAGAAAAGGATAAATACGACTGTAGAAAAAATCCTTTCAACCAATAAGGGAGGAGGGGAGGTCCAGGTGGAAAAAAATAACCTAAAGATTAAAAAAAGAGGGGATAAGAACAAAGGTCAGAGTACAAAAGGAGTCAAAAAGATAATGGGCTCAATTTTCCCCAGTATTTGCTCTGTTTTTTTTGGAATAGGCTGCTTTTTCTGGCCTAACTTAAAAATCCCCAGTTTCCCCAATCAATTTGCACCAACGTAACTGACTTAGTTACGTGTTTTTTTAGGTAAGTTTTTTTTTGCTCAAAAGGGGGCGTTACCTACGCCAATTCTGCCCATTTAGGCAACTTTGGCCAGCTAATAGTTACTCCAGTTCTACTTAGGCCAGCGTATATGACCACTCGAGAAAACCCTTGCGGACAGTTAAAGAAATCGGCGCAGGTAAGTGCAGCAGATGCCCTATCAGCAGCAGCAGGAAAGGTAAGAGAGTGGGAGAGAGGGGTGGAGGAGGAGAGAGGTGGGGGGAGGGAGAGGGGGTGGGGGGAAGCCTTTGACCAGCTGGAAGGAGACCACTCGGCCTGGGCTAGGGGCGGGAGAACGTACCAGCAAGACCTTTGGCCAGGGCTGACTGGGGAGGCTGAAGACAGAAGGCTACAACATAACTACAAAAAGAATGAGATTGAACAGTCCACCACATAAAGGGAAACCATGGGATTATGCATCAAGCAAAACGTGT
This sequence comes from Pristiophorus japonicus, assembly GCF_044704955.1. Taxonomy (NCBI): domain Eukaryota; kingdom Metazoa; phylum Chordata; class Chondrichthyes; family Pristiophoridae; genus Pristiophorus; species Pristiophorus japonicus. The sequence goes on from NC_091978.1 coordinate 232,787,992, forward strand.
AGGGAAAAACATATGCAGCTTAACAAGAGACCCCTTCAAAAAGTCGGGATTCCAGTTCAAACAAGACATCGGGGCCCAGTTGGAAAAAACAGCAACTCTGAAACTACGTAGCACTCTACAAACTAAATCAACATGCATTATATAAACCAACCAAGCCTCAGCAATGTTAAATAAATCAATGGGGAGTGCATTTACAAACAAAAACTAACGAGACATTGAAAAATAAAATCCATTCAATAGAAACAGCACTTCTCAGAGGGAACAGACTTGCAAAACCATCCTTCGCACAATAATAATCATTACCGCAATTCTATAAGAAATAAAAAATTGAAGTCGTACCTTCAGCATCAAACTGCAATTCACCTTTCTGCACTCGGCCCGGGAAGGCAGCGGGCCGGTGTGGAAGGCCACTCGGCCTGGGCTAGGGGCAGGATAACGCACTGGGAGGCCATTCGGCCTGGGCTAGGGGCAGGAGGGAGCGAACTAGTCGGCATCGGGGGCCACAGAGCGGCTGCAATTCAACCAGAAGAAGCCCAAACAGGTAAGTTTTTTAAACTTTGTGTTTTACTTTCCTTGTGGAGCCAGAATGAACTGGGTCCTCCCAAAATCGCTTCTCCATGACTAACCTTGTTGCCAGCGACCGTTCTTTTGATGCCGGCCCACAATCTTACTCTGTCCGCCAACAGAAACACAGCATTCCTTCTGGCACACTACTGCGCATGCGCCGCCATTTCAGAGATGTCAGAAACTTCACTTTTTTCCATCGTACATGCGCAGATGTCCTGGCACATTTTTCCAGCGCAGAACGCAGGTTCCATCCCCCGAGGTGATTGGCCTCTTCTCTGCAGCCACGCAGCGTGGCCAAGCAGCGGCGAAAGTAAGAAGATTTTTTTCTGGAGCATCTCCTGACGTAATGAAGCAGCGCAACTCGGGTAAGTACGCTAGAAAACGGGCTCGGGGAAAATTGAGCCCAATATAACTACTTTAGGAACAAAAAATGTTATGGGAAGTAATAATAAAATATCTGCAAAAAATAAAGCAGGAGGGATAAAAAAAAAAGAAAGATATTAAAATGCCTGTATAAGCAGTGTACATAGCCAACCGAAAGTGTGATAGTATATTTCCCATACTTTTTAACCTATCGACGCATAGGATCAAGGTGGGACATTACTCAAAAGAAATGTTATGTTCATGAATGCACGTAGCACAAGATATTAAATAAATGAGTTAGAAGCATAAATTCAGTTTAAAGAATATGACCTAGTAGCCATTCCAGAGATCTGACTATAAACATAATTGGGAGCTAAATATTCTTAGCTAAAAGATCTTCAGAAAAGACAGGGAAATTGGGAAAGGAGCAGTAGGTAACAGCAATATTGATAAAGGACACAATTACAGCTGTGGAAAGGTATGGGAAATATATGAACAGGTAGTGGAAACCAAGTAGAATTAAGAACAGCAAAGGATGCAAGACTCTGGTGGGAATTGTCCACAGACCTCCCAACAGTCGTGATGTAGTGGGGATGTATAAATACTAAGATCAGGGAAGCATGTAGAATAAACAACATGGTTATAATTGGAGACGTCAATTTTTATATAGATTGGGAAAAGAAGCATAGCTCAAATAGCAAAGGCAATGAATTTCTATAATGTATTCGGGTCAGGTTTCTGGAATATGTCTTAGAACTAACAAGGGATGCACGCATATCAGAAATAGGGATGAGTAACAAACCAGAATTGGTCATCAATCTGATTGCAAGGGAACATCGTGCGAATAGTGTCCATAATATGATTGAATTTGACAAGAGATTTGAGAGAAGCAAGAGCCACAAATCAAGATTTGAGACAGTAATTTGCAGTCAGGGGCGAAACAAAGCTGTTCGCCGTTGGCCCCAAAGTAAGCTTCCTAAAAAGATCTTGCGATCTCTGTGGTGAGAAGTTCGGTTTTTCTGACGCACAGTTTAAATCAGCGTAGTATAGTGGGAATCCCATAGTGCGATCTGCTCTGACGTCAACAAGCTGTCTAAGCAGCCAATCACATTGCAGAATTCTCACAGACAGGAAACAGAAAGCACTAATAATCAATTACTTTAAAAAAAAATTTAGAGAACAAAATAAAGATTGTAACAGACACATTGGGTTAAGCTAGTTGAAATATGAACTAAGTTTAAAACATTTTTTAAATTAATTTTAAAATCAAATAATTTATTAACTTAATGGAGAAATTTGACATTCCACCAATATAAAATTAGTTTTCAGGACCAGAACGGTTCTTTATCAATAGTTATTACTCAGATCACTATTAAAAACCCAGTTACACCTCATTTGAATAGGTCTAACTGACAGCGATATTTGTTTGGTAAAGGGGAAGCTTTTGTCAGATCAGTGATTTCACTGATTGCTGGCACTTTAGGCGGGCGGGCAGGGGTTGGGGGGGATTCACAACGCAGCCCGTGGAGGAACAGTGAATGACATACCGCAACTTCAGGATTTCCGCGTGCACATGTGCTAAATCCTGAAGCTGCGATCAGTTTCAAAAGCGAAATGATGGTGAACGCTGCTAGCTCGCCATCATCAGGACCACAATTTCCGGGCCATAATATTTAATTAAGACAAACTTCGAAGGGATGAGAAATAAATTGACCACAGTAAACTGGGCTGAGCTGTTAATGAGTAAATATAGTGGGAAGTTTTCATGGAATTTTGTGGTACAATACAAAACCAGTACACACCCCTAAAAGACACGCCACTGCTCCCCCCTCCCCCAATTGACTTAATTATTTTAAGTATTTCAAAGGATCGGGGGCTAAATTAGGCCATATAGTGTCCATTTTTTTATGACCCATGCAGCCACATAAGGATCGAAAATGGGGTCCAAGATGTGAGGGCAGACTGATTTAATGCCAGCGCCACCATTTTTGACACCACACTCCAACCAACCTATCTTAACCTCGCACAGCTGATCACAACATTAAATGGAAAGACTTCCCATGAGCACTATTTGTAGGGATCATAAACTACTTACAGGTTAGTTGCTGAATTATTTCTTCTGGCTGTTGGTGCAATTGTACATGTTTTTGGAGCTTTCTTATACTAGTCTAAAGTTTGACTATCTGCAGGGAGTGGTCTCGCTGGTCTTGAAGTCATTTTTTTAATCATGTAAAATCTGTGCTGAAACAAGTAGCTTCCAGATGTGGAAATGTATTTTTATCTAAGCTGATACCATACGGTATTTGTGTGCCCTTTGCAATATATATATATCAAAATGGAGTCCTGGTCCTTCCAGAACTTTCTGCATTTGAGCAGTCAGCTTGCATAAACAGCTAAACCTGGTTTGAGATGGCTGATGGCCATCAGACAGCTAGGAGACAAGTCATGCTGAGACAAGTAACCCCCCCCATGGTGCTCTCCTATTGTCTACACTACAGGAGTTCCATGTCACCCCACCCTTATCTTCTAGCCATTATCTTCTTTCCGAGACCTCATCCATTTGATGCAAACAGATAAACTGACCAGGAAATTGGAACAATCCTGACACAATACAAGACAGGTGATAGCCCATTACCTATGACTCATGGAGTAATGGCCGGCTGGCCAACTGATAACCCTGACAAAAGGAAATATCTGGATACCATGTCAGGACCAGGATATAGTAATTAACTCTTTATCTGTATTCACTGACTGTGAGACAGAGCAATACACAGGGAGAGGCCATAACTTTGGTTTTACTGTATAAATATCTTGTTAAACTGAACCATTTGGGAGGTGTTCACTTAGCCCTTGACTGAGTGTAACCTGCCCCTTGCGAGCAAGTAAATTAAAGAAACTTCTACCGGAGCTGTAAGTGTCGGAGTCATTCTTTTCGGAGGTCGAGATTTCGACACAGGCATGGGTGGTCTGATGGGGCTTTCGCTGGGAATTGAACATGACAGGGAGAAAGAGAGGCAGAGAAGGACAAGTTGCTAGAAGAGGGAGGAACAGGAGGCCATATCCGCCAAAGGTCTTCAGGGAGAAATTCTCTTACCTTAACTTCAGCGAGGACCAATACACCAGATGTCTTCGCTTCATAAAAGCGGTCGTGACTGAAATCTGCCAATTGCTGCAGCCAAAGCAGGGCAAGGACAGCATTGCCTGTGTCTGTTAAGACTGAATAGATGCCAGTGTGTGCTAGCTGTGAGTTGCGAGCGTGAGGTTTACAACAGTGCTAAGTGTGTGCGAGTGAGGTAATGCATGTGAATTTAAGGGTTGAATACTTATTGATGAGAGATTGTTAGTAGGTGGGTGATAGGGGTGCAGCGAATTCAACAGTGGATAAAGCTAGTGGCGCAGTTGGTAGGATATGCCATCACCTTGACAACTTGTGTCAGTTCGTCAAACTTCTCCTGCACTGCATCCATGTTCTTGGAGCTACACTCCTGGCACTGACCTCCGTTGCTACTTCTTCCCACTGTCTCGTGAGCATATGCCCCCATGCAGAAGTCTCTCCTTTTCTCCCCATCTTGCACCAAGACCTCCAGTGCATCTTCAGAAAACCTTGGTGTAGGCTCTCTCGCATGTTCAGCCATTCCTCCAAATATCACAGCACATTCACTTTTCAAAGGACTCCGACCACTGCTTGCAGGTACAGTGTAATGTAATACAGTAGTGTATAAATTTTGGTTATGTTACCGAGTGTAATGTAGCCAAGTTTGCTGATGATACAAAGATGGGTGGGAAAGCAAATTGTGAGGACACAAAAAATCTGCAAAAGGATATAGACAGGCTAAGTGAGTGGGCAAAAATTTGGCAGATGGAGTATAATGTGGGAAAATTAGGTTATCTACTTTAGCAGAAAAAATAGAAAAGCAAATTATAATTTAAATGGAGAAAAATTGTAAAGTGCTGCAGTACAGAGGGACCTCGGGGTCCTTGTGCATGAAAATGGACAGAGAGAACCAGTGGATGTGGTGTATTTGGACTTTCAAAAGGCTTTTGACAAGGTCCCACACGAGATTGGTGTGCAAAATTAAAGCACATGGTATTGGGGGTAATGCATTGATGTGGATAGAGAACTGGTTGGCAGGCAGGAAGCAGAGAGTCGGGATAAACGGGTCCTTTTCAGAATGGCAGGCAGTGACTAGTGGGGTGCCGCAGGGCTCAGTGCTGGGACCCCAGCTATTTACAATATACATCAATGATTTAGATGAAGGAACTGAGTGTAATATCTCCAAATTTGCAGATGACACTAAGCTGGGTGGCAGTGTGAGCTGCGAGGGGGATGCTAAGAGGCTGCAGGGTGACTTGGACAGGTTGGGTGAGTGGGCAAATGCATAGCAGGTGCAGTATAATGTGGACAAATGTGAGGTTATCCACTTTGGTGGCAAAAAAACAAAGGCAGAATATTATCTGAATGGCGGCAGATTAGGAAAAGGGGAGGTGCAACGAGACCTGGGTGTCATGGTACATCAGTCGTTGAAAGTTGGCATGCTGGTACTGCAGGAGGTGAAGAAGGCAAATGGCACGTTGGCCTTCAAAGCTAGGAGATTTGAGTATAGGAGCAGGGAGGTCTTACTGCAGTTGTACAGGGCCTTGGTGGGGCCTCACCTGGAATATTGTGTACAGTTTTAGTCTCCTAATCTGAGGAAGGACGTTCTTGCTATTGAGGGAGTGCAGCGAAGGTTCACCAGACTGATTCCCGGGATGGCAGGACTGACATATGAAGAGAGACTGGATCGACTGGGCCTGTATTCACTGGAGTTTAGAAGAATGAAAGGGGATCTCATAGAAACATATAAAATACTGACGGGACTGGACAGGTTAGATGCGGGAAGAATGTTCCCAATATTGGGGAAGTCCAGAACCAGGGGACACAGTCTAAGGATAAGGGGTAAGCCATTTAGAACCGAGATGAGGAGAAACTTCTTCACTCAGGGAGTTGTTAACCTGTGGAATTCTCTGCCGCAGAGAGTTGTTGATGCCAGTTCGTTGGATATATTCAAGAGGGAGTTAGATATGGCCCTTACAGCTAAAGGGATCAAGGCGTATGAAGAGAAAGCAGGGAAGGGGTACTGAGGTGAGGATCAGCCATGATCTTATTGAATGGTGGTACAGGCTCGAAGGGCCGAATGGCCTACTCCTGCACCTATTTTCTATGTTTCTATGAAACACAAAATGTTAGTGTTATGCATGTAAACCTGTAAATACCATGTCTAACCACCAGAGGGCTTATCTCCTGGAGTTCCAAAGGATCCCACAATCCCTTGCGAGCTCCTGTATATAAGGAGGCCTCACAGGCTGGAGAGGCACTCCGAGATCTGTAATAAAGGACTACGGTCACACCTTACTTTGAGCTTGCAGTATCTAGTCTGACTCTTTATTCAAGACATAACAGTTAGTATGGAGGTACAGCAAGTAATCAGGAAGGCAAATGGAATGTTGGCCTTTATTGCAAGGGGGATGGAGTATAAAAGCAGAAAAGTCCTGCTACAACTGTACAGGGTATTGGTGAGGTCACACCTAGAGTACTGCGCACAGTTTTGGTCTCCGTATTTAAGGAAGGACATACTTGCATTGGAGGCTGTTCAGAGAAGGTTCACTAGGTTGATTCCGGAGATGAGGGGGTTTGAATTATGAAGATAGGTTGAGTAGGTTGGGTCTATACACATTGGGAGTTCAGAAGAATGAGAGGTGATCTTATCGAAACATATAAGATAATGAGGGAGCTTGACAAGGTGGATGCAGAGAGGATCTTTCGACTCATAGGGGACATAGTCTCAGAATAAGGGACCACCCATTTAAAACTGAGATGAGGAGGAATTTCTTCTCTCAGAGGGTTGTAAATTTGTGAAATTCTCTGCCCCAGAGAGTTGTGGAGGCTGGGTCACAGAATATATTTAAAGCAGTGATAGACAAATTTTTAAGCGATAAGGGAATAAAGGGTTATGGGAAGCGGGCAGGGAAGTGGAGCTGAGTCCATGATCAGATCAGCCATGATCTTATTAAATGGCGGAGCAGGCTCAAGGGCCCAAATGGTCTGCTCCTGTTCCTAATTCTTATGTTCTTACAATCTTCTTCTTCATCTTCATCATCATCATAGGTAATCCCTTGAAATCAAGGAAGACTTGCTTCCACTCTAAAAGTAAGTTGTCAAGTGGCTGTACAGTCCAATGCGGGAATTACAGTCTCTGTAACAGGTGGGGCAGATAGTGGTTGAAGGAAAGTGCTCCTTTAAGGAGGTGCAGGCTGCCTTTAAGTTGCGCTAGTCACTCGCGATATCGGGCCCTCTGCTGATGCAAGCAGCCAATGAATAAAACGGGTAGCACTGGCTGCAAGCAGCAATCATTTAAAACAGCAGGCTGTATGAATTTAACATGCTGCCTGCATTGCAATAAACGGATACGAGTTAATTGTGTACAGAGATTCCCACGCTTGATTTTAGAGTTTATCCAATTTAACCTCCATCATCTCTTAACCTTATCTTTAGATAACCTAAGTTACACACTATTACAGCCAAGTATTTTCATCTCAGATCATCATCACCCTGTTGAAATGTTACTGGACTTTTTCCAAGGTCAGCACATCCATCCAAAGATGGACACCCAAAACTGAGCACAATATTTCAAGGGAAGTTTTCCAGCACATTCTATGGGGCCCGAAATTCATCAAGATGCAAGGTCCGGCCATTTCTCGGCAGTATTCCAGCGGTGCATGATTTCAAATCGCTGGAATACCGTCGAGACCAAAGTCCGCTAGTTTCATCAAAATCTTTTCGGCGGTATGCGAGCTGTGTGCAGCGGGCAGCATGCAGCATTCTAATCGATCAAGATCGACTTTCTTCTCGATGGACGTGCGTCGCTGCACTGCACGAGGGAATTTTTTTGCCGTTGTTTTACAGATGCTTTTTCCCCGCGATTTCGGGGGTCAGGGGTCAGCTGCACATGCGCAGAGTTGGAGTTGAGAGAAAGGAGCAGCAACGTATTAGAGGGTTGGTTGTTTTCATCAGAAATTCCAGTCAAATAATATCAATAATAATACATATTTTCTAAATAAAAAAATCATAATAAATAGAAATATAATGGAAATGCTTAAAAAGAAGTCTAATCACAGGAATATTGAGAAGGACGGGAGGTTGAGGGTGCCCGCCTTTGACGAAACAGTGCTACCTGCCCTGCTGGCGAATATCACGGAGAGATACTCTGACTTAACCAAGGGTGGTCGTGGAAAGCCCCCACCCCCGCCAAAAGCTGTACAACAAAATATGGGACGAGATTGGGGAGGCTGTCTCCTCCACAAGTACAATGGTATACACTGGAGAAAGGTGTCGTACGAAGTGGAACTACTTGGTTAGGATAGCAAGAGTAAGTAATGATTTTATTTATGCCCCCCCCCCATGTGCCGTTTAAATGTAGGTTCAGTGTCACACGGATTATGTTATTTATCCCAAGGTTACGGTGATGAAGTTGTGCTTTCAGGCAATGACAAGAGGATCAACCCAGTGTTTTGATGTGTGCGTGTGCGTGTGAGAGAGAATGATATTAAATGGATGGAAGACTATTACTTTAATTTACTTTACTTTCTGCAGAAGACAGGTGCAATAGCAGCGGATCAGCGACTCATGGGGGGAGGACCCCCAACGCAAGAACCCTGAACGGAAATTGAGATCTGTGTCCTATCGCTGGTCAGGGATAGCAACTGTGCCACCACCGGCGTTGGAGCTGACCCACCCACACAGGATGGCCAGTTCAATACAATCCCCAGTCTGTGTGTTGCGGTCGTGTAATGTCATGTAATGTAACTGCAACGTTGGCCTTATGTAATGTAATGTAATGTAAGTTTATTGCACTGTAACATTGGGCTCATGTGATGTACTGCAATGTTGGGGGCATGTAACGCAATGTATATGTATATGTATATGTATATATGTATTGTCTGTCTGCGATATGTAATGCAGCAGTGGTGGACATTTAAATAAGATTGCGCTACGTGACTTTACTCATGTAATCCTGACACCTCCCCTGGTGCCAAGCACTTTTAAATGTTGTTTTGTACTTCCAGACTCTGAGCATTCAGACCACACCTCCGCAGAGAGACCAGACAACAGACCCACTGTCTCCAACTCTGGCATCACCCAGCCCTCTTCCAAGTTCACCCCTGCCAGAGAAGAGGAAGAGGAAGAGCAGCTCATCCTGGAGCCAATGAAGGTGGAGGTGGGAGTGGAGATGGAGGAGGAGATAATAGTTACATCTGGGCTAGATGGAACATCCTCCAACGGTGACTCTATATTCAGTGGATTCCCCCATGCCTCCTCGGATTCTGTGGGACCAAGCGGTGCGCAGCAAGGCACCCCCAGCGCAACAGCACCTTTGCCGCAGCGACAGAGGTTGGTGTAGCAAAGGTCCGTTGCTGCAAAACAGATAGACACGTACCAGGACATGGTGTGTCTGTCACAGGCCAGCGTCGACGTAGGTCGAGGTCTGCTCAAGGCCATGGCTACAATAGCCGGGAACATCGTGGCGCTATCAGAAAGACAGTCGGAGGATATGTCACGTCTGATCACCGCGATGGAGCAAACCGCCGACGCCATGCGCCAATCAACAGGATTAGGATATGGCGTGGAATCCCCCCAGGCCATTGTAGTCGGGTCGACAGCACCTGAGGGTGGGGAGCTGCCAGCAGCTTCCAGCCCTGAAGCCGTGTCTTCCGCATCATGAGCTTCTCCTGAGGCCCCATTCATTGCGCCTGCAATGTCTCACCCCCAACGACAGCAACTCTGGGTGCACTGTTGCACGCCATCTTGGTACCACCATGGGGAGGTTCGAGCTCAGGAGCAGTGGGAAAGGGAAGGGCGGGAGTAAGAAAGGCGGGTACGAGTCCGAATGGTGGGGGAGTAATCGGTTGAGGTCGAGGACAGTAAAAGGTGTTTTGTTGTATAGTCATAAAAATATAGAAAATAGGTGCAGGAGTAGGTCATTCGGCCCTTCGAGCCTGAACCACCATTTAATAAGATCATGACTGATCATTCACCTCAGTACCCCATTCCTGCTTTCTCTCCATACCCCTTGATCCTTTTAGCCGTTGGGGCCATATCTAACTCCCTCTTGAATATATCAAACGAACTGGCATCAACAACTCTGCGGAAGAGAATTCCACAGGCTAACAACTCCCTGAGTGAAGAGGTTTCTCCTCATTTGGGTCCTAAATGGCTTACCCCTTATCCTTAGACTGTGACCCCTGGTTCTGGACTCCCCCAACATCGGGAACATTCTTCCTGCATCTAACTTGTCCCGTCCCTTCAGAATTTTATATGTTTCTAGGAGATCCTCCCTCATCCTTCTAAACTCCAGTGAATACAGGCCCAATCGATCCAGTCTCTCCTCAAATGTCAGTCCTGCCACCCTGGGAATCAGTCTGGTGAACCTTCGTTGCATTCCCTCAATAGCAAGAACATCCTTCCTCAGATTAGGAGACCAAAACTGTACACAATATTCCAGGTGAGGCCTCACCAAGGCCCTATATAGCTGCAGCAAGACCTCCCTGCTCCTATACTCAAATCCCCTAGCTATGAAGGCCAACATGCCATTTGCCTTCTTCACCACCTGCTGCACCTGCATGCCAACCTTCAACGACTGATGTATCATGACACCCAGGTCTCGTTGCACCTCCCCTTTTCCTAATCTGCCGCCATTCAGATGATATTCTGCCTTCCTATTTTGGCCACCAAAGTGGATAACCTCACATTTATCCACATTATACTGCATCTGTCATGCATTTGCCCACTCACCTAACCTGTCCAAGTCATCCTGCAGCCTCTTAGCATCCTCCTCACAGCTCACACCGCCTCCCAGCTTAATGTCATCTGCAAACTTGGAGATATTACACTCAATTCCTTCATCTAAATCATTGATGTATATTGTAAATAGCTGGGGTCCCAGCACTGAGCCCTGCGGCACCCCACTAGTCACTGCCTGCCATTCTGAAAAGGACCCGTTTATCCCGACTCTCTGCTTCCTGCCTGCCAACCAGTTCTCTACCCACGTCAATACATTACCCCCAATACCATGCGCTTTAATGTTGCACACCAGTCTCTTGTGTGGGATCTTGTCAAAAGTCTTTTGAAAGTCCAAATACACCACATCCACTGGTTCTCCCTTGTTCACTCTACTAGTTACACCCTCAAAAAATTCTAGAAGATTTGTCAAGCATGATTTCCTTTTCATAAATCCATGCTGACTTAGACCGATCCTGTCACTGCTTTCCAAATGCGCTGCTATTTCATCTTTAATAATTGATTCCAACATTTTCCCCACTACTGATGTCAGGCCAACCGGTCTATAATTACCCGTTTTCTCTCTCCCTCCTTTTTTAAAAAGTGGTGTTACATTAGCTACCCTCCAGTCCATAGGAACTGATCCAGAGTCGATAGACTGTTGGAAAATGAACACCAATGCATCCACTATTTCTAGGATCACTTCCTTAAGTACTCTGGGATGCAGACTATTTGGCCCTGGGGATTTATTGGCCATCAATCCCATCAATTTTCCTACTACAATTTCTTGACTAATAAGGATTTTCTTCAGTTCCTCCTTCTCGCTAGACCCTCGGTCCCCTAGTATTTCCGGAACGTTATTTATGTCTTCCTTCATGAAGACAGAACCAAAGTATTGGTTCAATTGGTCTGCCATTTCTTTGTTCCCCTAAATTCACCTGATTCTGACTGCAAGGGACCTACGTTTGTCTTCACTAATCTTTTTCTCTTCACATATCTATAGAAGCTTTTGCAGTCAGTTTGTATGTTCCCTGCAAACTGCCTCTCATACTCTATTTCCCCCTCCTAATTAAACCCTTTGTCCTCCTCTGAATTCTAAATTTCTCCCAGTCCACAGGTTTGCTGCTTTTTCTGGCCAATTTATATGCCTCTTCCTTGGATTTAACACAATCCTTAATTTCCCTTGTTAGCCACGGTTGAGCCATCTTCCCCGTTTTATTTTTACTCCAGACAGGGAAGAACAATTGTTGAAGTTCATCCATGTGCTCTTTAAATGTTTGCCATTGCCTATCCACCGTCAACCGTTTAAGTATCATTCGCCAGTCTATTCTAGCCAATTCACGTCTCATATCATCGAAGTTACCTTTCCTCAAGTTCAGGACCCTCGTCTCTGAATTAACTATGTCACTCTCCATCTTAATAAAGAATTCTACCATATTATGGTCATTCTTTCCCAAGAGGCCTCGCACAACAAGATTGCTAATTAGTCCTTTCTCATTACACATCACCCAGTCTAGGATGGCCAGCCCTCTAGTTGATTCCTCGACATATTAGTCTCGAAAACCATCCCTAATACACTCCAGGAAATCCTCCTCCACCGTATTGCTACCAGTTTGGTGAGCCCAATCTATATGTAGATTAAAGCCGCCCATGATAACTGCTGTATCTTTATTGCACGCATCCCTAATTTCTTGTTTGATGCTGTCCCCAACCTCACTACTACTGATTGGTGGTCTGTACACAACACCCACTAGCGTTTTCTGCCCTTTGGTATTCTGCAGCTCTACCCATAAAGATTCCACATCATCCAAGCTAATGTCCTTCCTTACTACTGCGTTAATTTCTTCTCTAACCAGCAACGCTACCCCATCTCCTTTTCCTTCTATCCTTCCTGAATGTTGAATAGCCCTGGATGTTGAGTTCCCAGCCTTGGTCACCTGGAGCCATGTCTCCGTAATCCCAATTCTATCATATTCGTCAATAGCTGCCTGCGCAGTTAATTCGTCCACCTTATTACGAATACTCCTTGCATTGAGGCACAGAGCCTTCAGGCTTGTCTTTTTAAACACACTTTGTCCCTTTAGACTTTTGCTGTAATGTGGCCCGTTTTGATTTTTGCCTCGAGTTTCTCTGCCCTCCACATTTACTTTACTTCTTTCTATCTTTTGCTCTGACCCCATTCTACTTCCCTCTGTCTTCCTGCATAGGTTCCCATCCCCCTGCCATATTAGTTTAACCCCTCCCCAACAGCACTAGCAAACACTCCCCCTACGACATTGGTTCCGGTCCTGCCCAGGTGCAGACCGTCCGGTTTGTATTGGTCCCACCTCCCCCAGAACCGGTTCCAATGTCCCAGGAATTTGAATCCCTCCCTCCTGCACCACTCCTCAAGCCACGTATTCATCTTAGCTATCCTGCAATTCCTACTCTGACTAGCACATGGCACTGGTGGCAATCCTGAGATTACTAGCTTTGAGGTCCTGCTTTTTAATTTAACTCCTAGTGCTCTAAATTCAGTTTGTAGGACCTCATCCTGTTTTTTACCTATATCGTTGGTGCCTATATGCACCACGACAACTGGCTTTTCACCCTCCCCCTCCAAAATGTCCTGCAGCCGCTCCGAGACATCCTTGACCCTTGCACCAGGGAGGCAACATACCATCCTGGAATCTCGATTGCGGCCGTAGAAACGCCAATCTATTGCCCTTACTATAGAATCCCCTACCACTATAGCTCTCCCACTCTTCTTCCTGCCCTCCTGTGCAGCAGAGCCACCCATGGTGTCATGGACTTGGCTGCTGCTGCCTTCCCCTGATGAGTCTTCCCCCCAACAATACCCAAAACGATGTATCTGTTTTGGAGGGGGATGACTGCAGTTGTTCATTGTTGTCAGCTGTTTATTGTTCATGGTTAATTTTAAATAGTTTAAGTTTGATTTTTAAAAGTTACAGTTGTTAGTTTTTCAAAGTTATAAGTTTTACAAAGTTTTACAATTGTTCTATATTTTTTTACATTTTTACATAAACGTTTTATTTGAATTTAAGCTTGTACAGTGTCAAACTTTTGGGGTAACAGTCATCAGAGTCCCACACACTGCAGGAAAAGATGAAACGCAGCTCTCCACATTCAAGCAAAGCATTCATTTATGAGCTGCTGACTTAACAATTTTCCAGTGGCATGCCCTCCGCTGTGGTATTGGGGCAGGGGGGGGACGTGGTGCCATGGGTTCATCACGAAGTTCCTCCTCATCCGCCTCATTTTCCTCTTCTTCCTCTTTTGTCTCCTGCACTCTCTCCTCAGGTGGTCCAGCAGTCCCCGTGACAAGTCCTGTCCCCGCATGATTGCTAAATTATGCAACATGCAGCACACCACTGTAAACTGAGCAACCTGCTCAGGGTGGTATTGCAGCCTGCCTCCTGAGTGGTCCAAGCATTCAAAGTGCTGCTTCAGCACTCAATATTATCGAAAAGACAATTGATATGTGGCTATATGGCACTTATATCGGTGCTCGGCTCGGGGGGGTCAAGAGCCAGGTGGCGAGGCCATTCCCTTTGTCCCCCAGCATCCAGCATTTACCTTGTGGCTCAGACTTCAACAGGTCAGACACAGTGCTCTCACGCAAGATGTGCGCATCATGGATGCTCCCTGAAAAGTAGGCATTCACTGCCATTATGCGTTGCGTATGGTCGCAGACGAGCTGCACAAATCCCTTACGGTTTCGGTACACCTCTGCCTCCTGTAATGGTGCTCGCAGGGCAATATGGGTACAGTCAACAGCACCTTGCACCTTGGGGAAGCTGGAAATGCGTGCAAAACCCAAAGCCCTTTCACTCTGTGCCTCCCTGGTCATTGGGAAGTTAATAAATTCCATCCGGCATATATAGTGCTTCGGTTACCTGTCGAATGCAGCAATGAGTAGCGTGCTGAGAAATGCAGCATATGTCCCCAGCTGGTGCCTGAAAAGAGCCGCATGCATAAAAGGAAAGTGCCACAGTCACTTTCACCTCGACAGAGTGCAGTAAAGTTGGTGGTATTGGGCTTCAGGTCTGCCATAATGAGCTGGTAAATCTCATTGATCACCTCTTTTTGGAAGCGCAGCCTTCGAGCGCACTATCGATTGGTCAGGTCCAAGTATGAGCGCTTCTCTTTAGAAATCTTTTGGGGGTAAGGCCTCTTCCTTTTCCTCCTCATAATAATCAGTCTGCGATCTCCTACATTACCCTGATAATTCTGCTCAATAAACCTTCTCCCATCTGCATGCTGCATTAGACAAGTAGTCAGCAATACAGGCTGAGATAGTACAGGCCCCATTCTTTTTAAATCTCCTCAAATATCCCGAGATAAACTCAAATGATTTTTCAATGAAAAAAATATCAATTCAAATTCCTTCCATCTTAATAATGTACTCAGTACCAATATAAATACCTTTCCCACTGTAAAATAACTGTTCACCTCTGAATACCGTGGTGCTGCTTTTGCTGACTGTTCCCGATTTCCAAAATGGCGGCACCGAACACTACCGCCCATTCCCGCCCACTTAAGATCGAGTAAAACCATCTTGTCCAGAACAGTATGCAGCTCCAGTGGTATGTCGGCGGTATGTCATCAAACTTGCACTTTTTGGGCGGTATGTGGGTGGTTCTACATGGCGGACGGTATGCATACCGCTCGGCGGTATGTCAATGATGAATCTTCCACCGAGCGGTATTTTAACGAAACTTGTATTTTTCAGTGCTAAGCGGGCCGTAGTGGGCGATATGTCGATGAATTTCGGGCCCTATAACTGCAACAGTATTTCCTTGATTTGACTTCCTATACCTGTTGTGCTGAAGCCCATCATTCTATTGGCCTTTTGATCACCTTTTAGGCCCTAAATCCTTCTATTGAACTAAATTCTCTCTTCCACACTATTTTGTAAACCACTAACTATCTTCTTACAAAGATTCCATTGCTGGCCTGTAGATTTACAAACAATTTCTGCCATTCTGTTAATCAATTCCTTCATCACCCTTTCAAAGTTAACCTTGTTTAAATCTAGAGCCTTAATTGTGGCTTTCATTTCTCACTGTAAAGCCCAATCGTGAATTGAAGAATTCAATAAGGTTCTCCGATGCAGCACTTGAGTCCTTGGTTCAGGAGGTCGACACTAGAAGAGAGGTCCTGTTTCCACAGGGGGCCAGGAGGACCTCCACGCAAATGCGTAAAATCCAATGGAAGCAGATAGCCGCTGTGACAAATGCCAATAGTATAGTCCCGAGGACCTAGATGCAGTGCAGGAAGAAGCTTAATAACCTCATACGAGTAGTCAAGGTAAGTGAATTCATCTTCAAATGCCATATCCTATCATCTGCATCACTAGCCACTCTCACTGCTCAGTTCACCACACACACCCTATCCCTCAACTACCAACAATCTCTAACAAACACAACTCATACCTCACATTCATAGCTTCATCTCACCCTCACACACTTACTGCTGCTGCAGGCCTCTCACTCACATCTCACAGCTTGTACAGTCAGCTATTCAACTATGTCAGGCTTTGCACAAAACACACTGCACCACACTCACTGACATACTTCTCTCTCTCTTGCAGAAAAAAGTAGCCAACAACCAGTGCCAGCAGGAACTAACCGGCAGGGGACAGGCACATCTGCATAACCGGACCCCCATGGAGGAGACGGTGCTGGCCATTATTGGGAGGGGCATTGCTGAGCCCCTGGCCAGCAGCAGGGCTGAAAGAATACAAGATGCCAGTATCCTCCTTCTCACTTCCCCCTCATCCCACAGTACCTTCTGATTTATAAGCTGCACATGGTGTAATCATGCACCACTTCCTTTCCCGCTCTCTCTCCCCCCTTACCATAAGACTACCTTTCTGCCTTTCATATAGCCAAGAACTGACACCTGTCTAGGCGCTGGTGGAGGAGCACGAAATAGAAGAACACCAAGGCACTGATAAAGACACAGTACCGTCATTCGATTTCACACCCGCAGCCACCAGCTCAGATACTGACACTGTGTGTAGTTTAGAGGGTAGGTTAAAGGCAGGATGTCTGCATGTGGTGAGACACCAGGCATGAGTGGCCTGCAGCCAGAGTAATGGGAAAGGGTAGCATAGGTGCCAGCTCCCCAGAGGGCGAGGTCACACACGAGTTCTGCTACAGAGGACTCAGATGAGGACTTCGATGGTGCAGCCTACAGAAGAGCACTGATGTGTATGCACAACAAAATGCTTGGTGCACTGACAGCCCTGCCAGAGAGCCTGAGTGCAATCTCAAAGAGCATGGAGGAGTCTGGCACCAACCTTGCACAGGGATTTGCACAGAGCTTGGAGCGCATGATTTCCAGCATGGAAGTGACAGGCCATTAGTGCACTTGTGGATCCAACCAGGATGCAGCGTCTGATGGCTGATGTCTCAGCTTCCATTGCAGCACAAGCAGAAGCCACCCAATGTCAGAGTGCTGCAGTGGAAGTTCAAACTTGTCATGCAAGCTCAGATTGCTGCCATCTTGGCTCCATTTACCAGTGTGGAAAGGAGCTTGCAGGGCATCACAGCAGTCCAGCAATTTTCCCTCCAACAGATTACTAGCAATACTAAGGCACCACCCCGGGGCAGTGGCAGTAACTCTGTGGAGGATGAACCTGCTGTCCTCTGAGGATTACAGCATTCGTACTCTCACCTCTGCCACTCCGCCAGTCCCCTTGCCAGCCCAGACTGCTGCTACCCATGCTGAAGTGCTGCAGTCCGCTGCTGGGCCTTCTAGGTCGTTCTGCAAGGCCATGCTACAGCCACTGGGGTAGCACTTCGTAGGAACACTAGGACAGGCAAAGGCACACTGAAGACAGGCACTAAGGGAATGTACAAGGGTGATGAGTTAATTTTGTTGCGTAATATTGGATGGATTGGAATGGTTCTTTTGTGGTGACTTTTATTTCAGCATTGAGGCCAAGAGGACACTGTGATGGTCAGCAACAGAGGGAAGGTAAAGTGTGGGACTATCGTTGAATGGGGAATTGGAGTTGCGTTCAATGGTACTGCAGTCGGATGAGTTGATCATAGACAGCCCGGGCAGGAAGGGGCTATCTGGGTTGCTTCCTCCCTTCTGCTTCCTCCTCAGCTGATTTCTGTAGCCTGGTGGCAAGGACTGTACCCTCATGATGGCGAGGTTGAGGAGCATGCAGCTGACCGCGACGAATCTTGAGACATGCTCTGGTGACTACTGCAGACCTCTTCTAGTGCGGTCCAGGTAGCGGAAACATTGCTTAAGGACGCCAATGGTCTACTCCATCATATACCGTGTGATAGCATGGCTTTTGTTATTTACTTGCTGCCCACAGGCGAGTGGGTTGCACAGCGGAGTCATGAGCTAGGTGATCAGCCCTCTGGCTTGTCGTGGTGGCTCAAACATTGAGGAAACATTGGACTAGGGCAAAATAAAAGCATCATGACTGCTGCCAGGATACTGAGCATTCACCATCATGATGTGTCGCAAATTCAGCGAGTGGTAACCTTTGCAGTTGTAATACATCCCAGTATTTAGATGCGGCGCCCGCAAAGCCACGTGCGTGCAGTCAATAGTGCCCTGCACCATGGAGAAGCCTGCTATCCTGGCATAGCCATATGTATGCTCTGCCTGCTTTTTCTCTGGTCAGAGAGAAGACAATGAAGTCTCCTCTCCTGCTATAAAGAGCATCCACCTCTCTTGTGCAGCAGTGGATGGCGAACTAGGAGATGTTACAGATGTCACCTGCTCAAGCCTAGAAGGATCCGGACACGAGGAAATTCATAGGCACTGGCAGCTCTGTCCTTGCCTTGGTGTAATGCTGCAGGTCTGGTTGCAAGAGGTGATAGAATTCTATGAGCACCTCCTTCGTAAAGCGCAGACATCTCACACACTGTTCATGGCTCAGGCTGAGGCAAGAGAATTGTTCTCGAAAGGTGCTCCTATTAAGAGCCCTCCTCCATCTCTTCTCTCTCTCTGAGAACAGCTTGTCCTCTTTGCTATTTTGCTCTATCTCCCTGTCATGCAGCAGACCAAGGAGGATGACAACTACATCATCCATGACTAGGAATAAGAGGTTTGAACAGAACAGTACCACTCCCCACCACCTCACCAGCTTTAAGCAACTCTAGGAAGCTCCAAACACTTACACAGAGCCAGTAGAAACTAATCAGCAACTAACCAGAGAGCGGTTGCTGATCCCTTTAAATATCGCTGGTGATGATGGGGGGTCCTTGTTGCTGCTGAATGCAAGTTCATCTGTGCGAGGTTGAGACAGGGCATTAGCTCCAGTTTTGAGGATGAAAATGGTAGTGCTGGCGTTGCTTACTGATTGACATCACGATCTGCCCACTCAACATATTTCTGGCACATGCTCATAACGCCAGCCCCACAGCCCTCACAAAGCGGGGGTGGGGTGCATCAGAAGTGTGCGTGCGTGCGCGGATGCTATTTGTCACAAAACGGCACCGAAAAATTGCTATGGAGCCGAATTTCTAGCCTATGTATTTAATAAATACATTTAATTTTCTACTTACTCTGCTACTTCTCTCCAAATCTATAGTTAAAATATCCCTTCAGCAAATTTTTCTTCTTATTGCCTTCCTGATCTACATATACATACATTTATCTGCCGAGTTATCAGTCAGATGGTCTATAAAATACACCCATAAATATTTTTATCCTTTCCTGTTTCTTAGCTAGTCAGCCAATCATTTAAACCCATTCTTTCTATTGACCTTTGAACGCATATGCAGTAAATATAAAGCAGCAGCACACCATGCTATGGAATTATTTATCTAATTTTAAGTGTTTGCAATACTATATTAGTGTATCAATGCTTGGAACATAATTTTCCTTTTTCTAGAAAACTAGACTTTAATAAAAATATAAAGGCAGTCCTAATGAAAGGAAATGGTGCATTACCTAGCAGAGAAATCACACTTTTATTATTTATGTCTAGTTGCACATTTCCCCGGTGCTTCAATATCTTAAGTGATATGATCAATGATTTGGGAGATTTGCTTTTGTGTCAAGGTCTAGTACTATGTGCCTTGTTCCATCTATAAATAAGTCTGCATTACAGTGGGGAAAAAACATCAGGGAAAGATTATTTTCCAAATTTCTAATTGTTACCAAGTATAACCATGTTCCAAGTATTGTTACCAAGATTCTTACAGAATTAGAAATTGCTTAAGGCTGGAGGGTGGCAAATGTTGCACCTTGTTCAAAAATGGTAGGAAAGAGATAAGCTTGGTAATTATTGACCAGTAAGCCCAACAGCAATAGTAGGAAAAACTGCTAGAATATGGGATAACATTAGTTAACACTTGGAGAGATATGAGCTAATCAGGGTCAGTCAATACGGATTTGTGAAGGGCAGGTCATGCTTAACTAATTTAATTGAACTCTGAGGAAATTGCCAAGCTTATAGATAAAGAGAATGCAGATGTAGTATATTTGGAATTAAAAAAATGTTTAATACACTGTCCACTATTTTTACAAACAGTAAGGCTGGCATGGATAGTGCATTAGCTGAAAGGATAGAAAGCAGAGAGCAAGAGCAAATAGAATGTTTCTCCCCCTTGCCCCTTTCCCTGCACTTGCTTAAAAATCTGTTACATCTCTAACTTTTTCCAGTTCTGACGAAAGATCATCGATCTGAAACATTAACTCTGTTTCTCTCTCCACAGATGCTGCCTGACTGGTCATGCTGAGTATTTCCAGCATTTTCTGATTTTATTTCATATTTCCAGCATCCACAGTATTTTGCTTTTGTAAGGATGTTTCTCATATTGGTAAGACATAACTAGTGATGTAACCTAGGAATCTGTATTGGGATCTATTTTGGGTTCACCATATACATAAATAAATTGAGCATGGAAATATAGAGATTATCAAAATTTGCTGGTCACACCAAAGCTCCTTTTATATTGTGCTAGTGGCACATGTACAGGTCTTGTACAGCAGGCTGCAACTCAAAAGCAAAATTACTAGGATTCTCTTATGTCAGCAAGACCTGTTTTTACACATTTAAAGTTGAGGATTGTGTTATAATAATGCAGGTAAGAATTTAAGAAATGAATCAGTGCATTAAAAATGCAGAAGAAACTGAACGTGGCGTTCATAAGTAGTTTAGGGACTGGGGCACAGATTCTGCTGTTTACTGTAATCCCTTGCACGCGCCGCCCTTTTCAGTTTGCGCTGAATTAGAACGCCTTCGTTCTCCCTTCCTAATGTATGTGATTCTTCACCTTGTTCTAAAATGTAAACGACTGTAACCCCTTTCTTTCCGCATAACTCCGTTCTCAAGAACTACCACATAGGCTTCCTTTGGAATTCCTCTAATAAACATCTGTCCTGGAGGCCAAAACTGGCTGTACTCCAGATCCAGCCTTACCAAGGCCAAATACAACTTTACATTACTTCTTTGTAAGTCCAAGTCTCTCCAAATGATGATACATCCCAACATGTTATTTGCTTTCTGCCTGCAAACACTGAATCAACTATTTTAGTGAACTAGCCACCAAAATTCCTGGATCACTCTTGCACATTACAACAGTGACTACACTTCAAAAGTACTTCATTGGCTGTAAAGCGCTTTGGATGTCCCGTGGTCATGAAAGGCATTATATAAATGCAAGTTAAACTCCACATTCTTACTTCTACCCAATCTCATGACTTTACTAATCGCCACCCACCCCAAACCTCACCCAGAGCTTCGCACTGAGATATCCTCCTTCCTTTTCTCTATCAGTCTTTGCACTGAGTGATTTCAATCTCCATCTCAATCTACCTTGCCCTCTCCTCAGAGTTCACTGCCCTCGTCCTCCTTAAACTCCTTTCATACAAACTTTCCTACCCATATTTACGGCCAGCTTCTTGACCAAGCCAACTTACATGACCTCCCCATTCCCAATGTCTCAACCACAGGCAAGGGCATCTCTGACCAATTCTTTGCATCCCTCACCACCTACATCGCCCTACCCTCTGCCAACCTCACTTCCTCTGTACCTGTCCCTAGAAAAATATCTCCCCCAAAGTGTTTACAACTGCAATTTTAAATTACTAACTGTCTCGCCTTTGGCCGTCCATTCATCACGATACATCTGGAGCAGTTCTTCTCAATCGCTCCCTCACCCTGGATGCCCTTGTCCCGAGTAAAAGCCTTACTCTCTTCCATCCTGATCTCCAACTTCACTCCCACAAGTCCAAGATGTGCAGACTTGACTACATCTGGCAAAAAACTGGTTTAGGAAGAATAGAAAGAATAATTTTTTTTAAATGGTGAGAAACTATTAAATGTTGGTGTTCAGAGATATTTAGGTGTCCTTGTGCAAGTAACACAGAAAGCTAGCATGCAGGAAAAGCAAGCAATAAGGAAGCCAAATGGCATTTATTGCAAGGAGGTTGGAGTACAAGAGTAAGGAAGTCTTGCTACAATTGTACAGGGTTTTGGCGAGACCACATCTTGAGTACTGTGCACAGTTTTGGTCTCCTTGGATATACTTCCCTTGGAGGCAGTGCAACGAAGGTTCACTAGATTGATTCCTGGGATGACAGGGTTGTCCTATGATGAGAGATTGAGTAGAATGGGCCTATACTCTCTGGAGTTTGGAAGAATGAGAGATGATCTCATTGAAACATAAGATTCTGAAAGATTTTTTTCCCCTGGCTGGAGACTCTAGAACTCGGCAGTATAGTCTCAGGATAAAGGGTCGGCCATTTAAGACTGGGATGAGGAGGAATTTATTCACTCAGAGTTGTGGATCTTTGGAAGTCTCTACCCCAAAGAACTCAGTCATTGAGTATATTCAAGGCTGCAATATATAGATTTTTGGACTCTAGGAGAATCAAGGGAATCGGGCGGGTAAGTGGAGTTGAGGTCGAAGATCAGCCATGATCTTATTGAATAGCGGAGCAGGCTTGAGGGGCCGTATGGCCTACTCCTATTTATGCTTTCCCCAACCTCCAACAAATGCAAGCAGCTTATGGACTTCTTTAAGACCAAGATTGGACCATCCGTTCAGCTGCCTCTGCTGCATTTCCCTAACTCACTACCCACTCCACCCCACCCAACCCTCGTCCACCAAGCCAAACCACTCCTCCCGCGTTCCCTCCTGCAATAGCCCTGAAACCACATCTTTCGTTAGTTTTTCTCATGTCCCCTCATGCCTTCTCTGAGCTCATCTTGTCCACAAGACCCACCACCTGCTCACTTGACCACATTCCCACTAAACTGCTGACCACACAACTTCCCTTCCTGGTCCCCATTCCAGCTGACATTGTAAATAGTTCCCTATCCGCAGGTACTGTCCACCTCCCTTTCAAAACTACCGTTATCACTTCCCTGCTCAAAACCTCCACCCTTAACCCTGCTGCTCTCACAGACTTCCATCCTGCCACAGCACTGAAATGGCCCTAATCAAAATCACAAATGATATTCACAGTGACTGCGACCATGGTGCTCTATCCCTTCTCGCCCTCCTCAACCTCCCTGCTGTCTTTGATCACACCATCCTCTACGAACACCTCTCCTCCGCTGTCCAGCTCAGTGGGACTGCCCTCACTCAATTCTATTCTTACCTATCCAATCGTAGCCTCAGCATCTCCAAAACCTCTCGCCCTCATACTCTTATCTCTGGAGTTTCTTAAGCATGTTTCCTTGGCCTCCTCCTCGGCCTCCTCCTCATCTACATGCTGCTCCTTGGTGACATCATCCAAAGAGATGGGTCAGCTTCCACATTTATGCTGACAATTCCCAGATTTACACCTCTCTTGGGGCTCAATTTTGGCCGAGCCTGTTTTTCAGCGCACTTACCGGAGTTGCGTCGCTTATTTACGTTCCCAGATACGTCGGAAAAAAAATGTTGGAACTTTGGCCGCTGTCTGGCCTCTTCACTGCAGTCGCGCAGCGTGGCCAGTCGTTCTGCGCTGGAAAATGTTTTGTTTGCAAACATTGCTAAGGGTAAGGCTTGGTTGGTTTAGGTGCAGGTCCTCTCCGCTTCCCGCCCCTATCCCAGGCTGAATGGTCTCCGATGTACCTACCTGCGCCGATTTCTTTAACTCTCCGCAAGGGTTTTCTGAAGTGGCCACATACGCTGGCCTAAGTAGAAATGGAGTAACTTTAGCTGGCCAAGTTGCCTAAATGGGCAGAACTGGCGTAGGTGGGTGGTAACACGCCTTTTGAGAAAAAAAACTAACCTAAAAAAAACATAACTAAGTGAGTTATGCTGGTGCAAATTGATTGGGGAAACTGGGGATTTTTAAGTTACGCCAGAAAAATCAGGTTACTCCAGGAGTAACTCCTGGCCAAAATTGAGTCCTTGATCCCTCCACTGCCTGTATTAAACTGTTTGTCTGACATCCAATCTTGGATCAGCCACAATTTCCTTCAATTAAACATTAGAAAGACCGAAGCCATTATAAACTCTGTAGCCTCTCCACTGATTCCACCCCCCTCTCCGGCCATTGTCTCAAGTTGAACCAGACTGTTCACAGCCTTAGCATCCTGTTTGACCCCAAGCTGAGCTTCTGATCCTGTATCCTCTTCTACATCTACTAACAGTGCTCGTCTCCACCCCTGCCTCAGCCCATCTGCTGCTGAACCCCTCACCCATGCCTTTGTCACTGCCGGATCTAACTATTCCAATGCTTACCTAGCCAGTCTCCCATCCTCTTCCTTCCATAAAATTCAGCTTATCCAAAACTTTGCTCTGCATATCCTAGTCCCACTTACCTATTGCACCTGAGCTCGCTGACCTACATTGGCTTCCAGTCCCTTAGTGCCTCACATTTAAATTCTCATCCTTGTGTTCAAATCCCTTCACTGCCTAGCATTTCCCTATCTCTATAACTGTCGCCAGCCCTTCAATCCTCCTGGAACTTTGCGTCCCTTCAACTCTGGCCTTTTGTGTATCCTTCACTTCCTTTGCTCCACCACTGGCAGTCGTGCTTTCAGCCAGTGAGGTCTTAAACTCTGGAATTCCCTCCCTAAACCTCTCCGCCTCCCTCTCCTCCTTTAAGACCTCCCTTAAAAACTACTTTTTGACCAAGTTTTTAGTCACCTTCTGACCTCATCCTTTGTCTCAGTGTCAATTTTTGTCAGATTACACTTCTGTGAAGTACCTTGGAACATTTTTCTACGTTAAAAGGTGTGCTATAAATGCAAGTTTTTGTTCTTACAGTAGCATAGTAGTTATGGTTTTGGACCATCAACTCAGAGGTTATTCAAAATGAATTCAATTCAATTGGTAATTTGTGGGCTAGCACCAGAAAAATGACCATGAAATCTGATGGATTATTGTAAAAAGCTAACTGGTTCACTAATGTCCCTTAGGGAGGTACGTGCCACCCCTTACCCAATCTGGCCTACATGTGACTTCAGTCCCATTCTACATGGTTTGACTCTTAATGCAACAGGAGATGGACAATAAATACTGCCTAATCAGTGTTGCTCACATTCCAAGAACAAATTAAATTGTACATGTGGATTGTCCAACTCCCAGGCTAGATTGGACAATTAAAATTTCCCATGATTGCAACTGAAGTTTACATCACCCTGCACATGGGTGTATCATAGAACAATTGAGTATAAGAGGCATTCTATTTTGTCCTTGTACAAGACCTTAGTCAGGCCGCATTTGGAATACTGTGTCTAGTTTTGGTTACCTCATATGGTGGGTGATGTTGAGGCTTTACAAGCGAGGTCACAGTCTCATAATAAGGGGTCGGCTATTTAGGACTGAGATGAATAGAATGTTTTCATTCAGAGGGTGGTGAATCTTTGGAATTCTCTATCCCAGAGGGCTGTGGAGGCTAAGTTGCTGAGTATATTCAAGACAGAAATGGATATTAAGGGAATCAAGGGATATGGGGATAGTGCAGGAAAGTGGAGTTGAGGTAGATCAGCCATTATCTTATTGAATGGCAGAGCAGGCTCAATGGGCTGAATGGCCTACTCCTGCTCCTATTTCTTATGTTCTTATGCTTTGGAGGGGGTGCAGAGGAAGACCACTAGACTAATTCTAAAGCATTTTAGTTATTAAGATAGGCTAAGAGTTGGGACTCTAGACTTTAGAGGTGATCTGTTTAAAAGATAATGATGGGAATAAATTGTGTTCCAGTTGACAGTTTGTTTCAATTAAATAGATTAGGGAGGACCAGGGGTCACAAATTTAAGTTGGACAAGGCTAGATCTAGGTTAGATGTTAGGAGGTGGTTCTTTTCCCAGAGAATAGTGGACCTCTTGAACAGGCCGTCTTGTGCAGTGGATGCTGCTTCCCTGAATTCTTTCAAGTGTTTCTGGCTGGGGCGGGATCACCTCTTACAAAAAGTAAGTACTTCAGAGAATTCAGGGCCAGAGAGATCTCCTGGACTAGTTTTGATTATCTAGATGGGTCGGAGATGAATTTCCCAGATTTCATTCCCCAAATTGGCATGGGGTTTTTATCTGTTTTTCTCCTCCCCCAGGAGATCACATGGTTTCGGATGGAGTATATATATTGTGATACACAAGGTATTGCAATTGTGTAAGACAGGCTCAATGGACCAGAGGGTCTTTACCTGTCCGTCACTGTTTGTATGTTCGTATATTTGTTTCCCACTCATCCTATTCCTTTATCCAGGTCTCTGCATCTCCAATATTAATTACCTACTAATTACCAGCAATTCTAACTTGCCCAATTTATTTATTTGTTCTGACAAAAAGTCATCGACCTGAAATGTTAACTTGGTTTCTCTTTCCACAGATGCTCCCTGACTTGCTTAGTTTTTCCAGCATTTTCTGTTTTTATTTCTTATGGTCCTAGCAGTCATCTAAATATATCTTAGTTCATTCATTGCCCTTTTTGCTGTATTCACACAATTACATCCTACTGGGCCACACTGTTATCCCCTCTTTTAAAATCATAGATTATAACCATTCGGCCTATTATGCCTGTGCCAGCTCTTTGAAAGAACTGTTCAATTTAGACTCCCGCAGCCCCCACCCATGCACAACTCTTTAATTTAAATCCTTCATTGCCGTTTTTTGCTACTTTTGATTCACATGCACGTAGTCAATTGAATATTTGATTGGGATCTTAACAGAAAAATGGTTATTTGAGTCAATCACATTTTGTTTGTACCACAGAACAGGTGCATGGCACTTTGGAAGTACATCATCTCTGAGGGAAAACTTTCAAAGGTGTGACACTATGGATGTGCTAGAGAGAAGGCTATATTATGGTTATTGCCATTTTACGATGTGATTATTTGACAATTTTTCCACAAATTGTATATTAAGATATGACATGTATATAATTATACAGATGTTTTGTAACTACTTTAATATTGGATTATGCTCAAGACAGTGTGATGGCATGAAACTTTGGAGCACAAGTACTGCATTTTGAGGGGATTCAATTTCCTATACTCCCAAGTTCCCCATCTCAGCTGTATCACTGTGGAAATGAAGGCACCAGTCACAATTCTCCTGGTAGCTGATTTACAGCATCACTAGTTCAGGCCTGGGAATAGGCTGCTTACCCTGCCAGCAAATTTGTGGGACCCAGAAAGAAAAATTGTGTAAAATTATCTTTAAACGTTAAAAAGCAAGTATCCTAACCTAATAGCAGCGCAGGTAAACTTTTTTTTTTAAGGACCCGGGGGGGGGGGGGGGGGTGGGAAAGAGGAGGAGTTTTTACTTTGAACATCAAAACACAAAACAAGAAGGGGATTTAAAGTGATATTAACAAAATAAAAACGTATCTAGGGCTCACCAGACTCTCACAAAACCCTTAGAGTTTAAAAAAAGGTAAAACTAAAACTCTAGCCACTATATGATAGTGGGATAATAAAGTGGTTGCCGATTATGCAGAGAGCAACAGTTTCATTTCTGCTCTTAGTAAACAATGCCCTTGTGTGTGACCCAAGTCAGCCTTTGATTAATGACCTTAGTCTTTAAGAGACCGTCATCATCATCATCATCATCATAGGCAGTCCCTCGAACGAGGATGACTGGCTTCCACACCAATGATGTTTCAATGAAGGACCCAATATTCCAGTCCTGAACTCGAGGGGTGGAAGATGCCGGTGTGTGGATTTTTAAAAAAACGTGTGATGACCGTTGCACATCAGCCACCACACGGGCTTGGTAGTGGCAAGGGTTAACCAGGACGACTGGAGACCTGCTCTGCTGCACGGATCTAGTGCGCACACATATTGCAGTGTGAGCTGGCCCGTGTTGCCCCTGGGCCCTCGGCTCTTCTGGGCTCCGTACCCGATTTGCTGCACCTCCGCCACAATCTCTCACCGCTCTTCCGCCATGATCTCTCGCTGCTCCTCCGCCACAAAACATTCGCCGCACCTCCACACCAAACATTTGATGTACCTCCACCGCGATCACGCGCCGAATCTCAACCACGATCCCTCACCGCTCCTCCGCCCCGATCATCCGCCGCATTTCTGCCTCCATCTCTTGCCGCTTCTCCACCTCAATCATTCATCACAACTCCGCCACGATCTCTCGTCGCTCATCCGTCCTGATCTTCCCACTCCTCTGCTGTACTTGGGCCCCGCCGATGCTCTTGCCCACGCTCCAAACGGCGACCTGGATTTTGATGACGTCACCCAGTCGCCCACCTTGAAGCCATTGCACACTTGAAGCAGCTCGTGCTGGAAGTTGTAGTGATATGCTCTGGTGTTCTGCGGTGGTGTTCGCTTGTAGGTTGGGGTGGCCCAGTATATAGAACCTTGGTTCGACCCCATCCAATTTTGGACACCGCAACTCAGGAAGGATATATTGCCCTTGGAGAGGGCGTCTTGTATTCCCTTGAGTTTCGAAGGTTGAGGATGATCTAAATGGAGGTGTTTAAAATGATAAAATAATTCGATAGATTAAGCAATTCAGGGATGAAATCAGAAGCACTTTTTCACACTGTGCTCTCCCCCAAAAGGCTGTGGAAGCTGGGTCATCTGAAATTTGTAAGAATAACATTGATATAATTTTATTAGATAAGGGTATCGAGGAATATCATCATCATCATAGGCAGTCCCTCGAAATCGAGGAAGACTTGCTTCCACTCAAAGTGAGTTCTTAGGGTGACTGAACAGTCCAATACAGGAATTACAGTCTCTGTCACAGGTGGGACAGACAGTCGTTGAAGAAAGGGGAGAGTGGGACTGGTTTGCTGCACGCTCCTTCCGCTGCCTGCGCTTGGTTTCTACATGATTTCGGCGACGAGACTAGAGGTGCTCAACACCCTCCCGGATGCTCTTCCTCCACTTAGGGCGGTCATTGGCCAGGGATTCCCAGGTGCCTTTTCAAGGAGGCTTTGAGGGTGTCCTTGTAACATTTCCTCTGCCCACCTGGGCCTCACTTGCCATGTAGGAGTTCCGAGTAGAGCGCTTGCTTTGGGAGACGTGTCAGACATGCGAACAATGTGGCCTGCCCAACGGAGCTGGTCGAGTGTGGTCAGTGCTTCGATGCTGGGGATGTTGGCCTGATTGAGAATACTAACGCTGGTGCGTCTGTCCTCCCAGGGGATTTGCAGGATCTTCGGAGAATATAGATCAAAGGATGAGGTATGGATCAGCCATGATCTAATTGAACAGTAGTCTAGGCTCGAGGGGCTGAATGGCCCACACTAATTCTTATGTTCAAAATTAGCTTTAATTTTTTATTAAAACTCCAGACCTCAAGCAGATTCTGTCTCAGTCTGGTTCTCATTATCATACTGCAATTTTACGCAACTACACAAGCACGCCGATTCACTGAACCAGTTTAGCATGTTTAGAGTCTTAGAAATGTCAGCATTGTGCCAGTGCTTGCACCGTGGTGTAACTATCTACTCTGATCCCATTTTCCTGCACTTACTCTATAATCTTTCATATTTTTCTTCTGCTTCTTCCAGTATGTGCCTAATCTCTTATTCAAGAGTGTAATGTCTTGGCTTTAATAGCCATTTGTCGTATTTCATTTCATATGTTAATAGCCCTTCTAATTTTAAACTCCTAGCGCTAATCTTGGATGTATGTCCTCTCTGTTACTGTCTCACTGTGTGGCGGGGTCAGGTTGGTGGAGGACCTTTGTCTTACGGATGTTTAGCGTAAGGCTCAAGCTTTCGTACGCCTCGGTGAAGATGTTGACGATGACTTGGGAGTTCAGTGTCTGAATGTGCGCAAACGCAAGCGTCGTCCGCTTACTGTAGCTCGATGAGAGAATGGGATGGTCTTGGATCTGGCCTGGAGGCGACGAAGGTTGAACAGGCACGGCCCTGGACAACATAGACCACGTTCATACCTCGGGAGCCTATTATCAGCAAGGGCAGACATCGACGACGAGGTTCAACACCGCCTCCATTGCGCCAGTGCAACCTTCGGCTGCCTGAGGAAGAGTGTGTTCGAAGATCAGGCCCTCAAATCTGGCACGAAGCTTATGGTCTACAGGGCTGTAGTGACACCCGCCCTCCTGTATGGTTCAGAGATGTGGACCATATACAGTAGACACCTCAAATCGCTGGAGAAATACCACCAATGATGTCTCCGCAAGATCCTGCAAATCCCCTGGGAGGACAGACGCACCAACGTTAGTGTTCTCGATCTGGGCAACATCCCCAGCATCGAAGCACTGACCACAATCAACCAGCTCCATTGGACGAGCCACATTGTTTGCATGCCCGACACAAGACTCCCAAAGCAAGTGCTCTACTCGGAACTCCTACACAGCAAGCGAGGCCTAGTTGGGCAAAGGAAACGTTTCAAGAACACCTCAAAGCCTCCTTTTGATAAAGTGCAACATCCCCACCAACGATGTCTCTGGCCAAATACCACCCTAAGTGGAGGAAGAGCATCCAGGAGGGTGCTGAGCATCTCGTGCCGAGAGCATGCAGAAAACAAGCGCAGGTAGCATAAGGAGCATGCGGCAAACCAGACTCCCCACCCACTCTTTCCTCCAACGACTGTCTGTCCCACCTGCAACAGTAATTCCCGTATTGGACTGTTCAGTCACTTGAGAACTCACTTTTGGAGTGGAAACAAGTCTTCCTCGATTTCGAGGGACTGCCTATGATGATGATGAAAGTCTCACTGATCAGTGGATATGATCTTTCATTATTTACACTTTAGAAACATAGAAATTTACAGCGCAGAAGGAGGCCATTTTGGCCCATCATGTCCACGCCAGCCGATAAAGAGCCACATGGCCCTTGGTCAGCAGCCCTAAAGGTTACGTATAAACCTATGAACAATAACGGAAAGGCAAAGAGCACCCAGCCCAATCAGTCCGCCTCACACAACTGCGACACCCCTTATAATGAAACATTCTACACTCCACCCCAACTGGAGCCATGTGATCTTCTGAGAGAGGCAAAAACCAGATAAAAACCCAGGTCAATTTTGGGAGAAAAAAATCTGGGAAACTTCCTCTCCGACCCATCCAGGCGATCATCACCCTGGCCATATTCAATTCCCTGCAGTACTTACCATTATATCAGCGCCGTCCAACAAAAGATCATCCAGTCTAATCCCAATTACCAGCTCTGGGTCCGTAACTCCTGCAGGTTATGGCACTTTAAGTGCGCATCCAACCATCTCTTAAAAGTGGTGAGGGTTTCTGCATCCACCACTCTTCCAGGCAGCGAGTTCCAGACCCCACAACCCTCTGCGTAAAGAAGCCCCCCTCAAATGCCCTCTAAACTTTCCACCAACCACCTTAAAACTATGCCCCCTCGTAATAGACCCTTCCACCAATGGAAATAGGCCCTTACTATCCACTATGTCCAGGCCCCTCAATATTTTGTACACCTCAATGAGGTCTCCTCTCAACTTCCTCTGTTCCAATGAGAACAAAGCCAGCCTATCCAATCTGTCCTCATAACTAAGATTCTCCATTCCAGGCAGCATCCTAGTAAATCTCCTCTGCACCCTCTCGAGTGCAATCACGTCCTTCCTATAATACGGCGACCAGAACTGCACGCAGTACTCCAGCTGTGGCCTAACCAAAGTATTATACAATTTAAGCATAACCTCCCTGCTCTTATATTCTATGCCTCGGCCAATAAAGGCAAGCATTCCGTATGCCTTCTTAACCACCTGGCCTGTTACTTTCAGGGATCTGTGGACAAGCACTCCAAGGTCCCTCTGTTCATCTACAATATTAAGTGGCCGATCGCTTAATGTATATACCCTTTCCTTATTAGCCCTCCCAAAGTGCATCACCTCACACTTCTCTGAATTAAATTCCATTTGCCACTGCTCTGTCCACCTGACCAGTAGATTGATATCCTCCTGCAGCCCATGACTTTCCTCTTCAATTTTAGTGTCGTCTGCAAACTTCTTAATCATACTCCCTATATTCAAATCTAAATCGTTGATATATCCCACAAAAAGCAAGGGACCAAGTACTGAGCCTTGCAGAACCCCACTGGAAACATCCTTCCAGTCACAAAAACAGCCATCAATTATTACCCTTTGCTTCCTACCTCCAAGCTAATTTTGGATCCAACTTGCCACTTTGCCCTGGATCCCATAGGTTTTAACCTTCATGACCAGTCTACCATATGGGACCTTATTAAAAGCCTTAATAAAGTCCATATATACTACATCGTACGCACTACCCTCATCGACCCTCTTGGTTACCTCCTCAAAAAATTCAATCAGGTTAGTCAAACACGATCTTCCCTTAACAAATCTGTGCTGACTGTCCCTAATTAATCCTTGCCTTTCCAAATGCAGATTTAACCTGTCTTTCAGGATTTTTTCCAATAATTTTCCCACCACTGAGGTTAGGTTGACAGGCCTGGAATTACTCAGCCTATCCCTTTCTCCCTTCTTAAACAAGGGTACTACATTAGCAGTCCTCCAATCCTCCAGCACCATGCCCAGATCCAAAAAGGACTGGAAAATGATGGTCAAGGCCTCTGCTATTTCCTCTTTTACTTCGCTGAACAGCCGATGCATTTCATCTGGGCCTGAGGACTTATCTACTTTCAAAGCTGCTAAACCTCTTAATACTTCCTCTCTCACTATATTTATTTCATCCAAAATATCACACTCCTCCTCGGGGGCAGTATCTGCATTGCCCCTTTCCTTTGTGAAAACAGATACAAAGTATTCGTTAAGAATCTTACCAACATCTTCCGCCTCCACACAAAAATTACCCTCATGGTTTCTAATAGGCCCTATCCTTTCTTTAGTTACCCTCTTACTCTTAATATATTTATAGAACATCTTAGGAGTTTCCTTAATTTTACTGGCCAATAATTTCTCGTGCTTTCTCTTAGCATTCCTAATATCCTTTTTAATTCTGCCTCTGAACTTTCTATATTCCTCTAAAGATTCTATAGTATTTAGCAGTTGATAGATGACATAAACATCTCTTTTTTTCTTAATCCTC
This sequence comes from Pristiophorus japonicus, assembly GCF_044704955.1. Classification (NCBI taxonomy): domain Eukaryota; kingdom Metazoa; phylum Chordata; class Chondrichthyes; family Pristiophoridae; genus Pristiophorus; species Pristiophorus japonicus. Next base: position 232,821,114 of record NC_091978.1, read on the forward strand.
CCCTGCAAGTCCCTAGACATTCGGGGGCTCTAGAATTATTTTTCCCAGCCTTTTTCTTTAAGGGCACATGTTTAGTCTGAGCCTTCCGGATCTCCTCCTTAAATGCCTTCCATTGTTCCGACACTGATTTACCCACAAGTAGCTGTTTCCAATCCACCGTGGCCAAATCACTCCTTACCTTAGCAAAATTAACTTTTCCCCAATTCAGAACTTTTATTCCAGGCCTATCCTTGTCCTTATCCATAACCAACTTGAATCTGACTGAATTATTGTCACTGGCACCCAAGTGCTCTCCCACTAATACCCCTTTAACCTGCCCAGCTTCATTCCCCAAAATTAAATCCAAGACCGCCCCCTCTCGTGTTAGGCTTGCTACATACTGATTTTAAAAGTTCTTTTGAATGCATTTCAAGAATTCCGCACCCTCTATATCCTTCACACTAAATTTGTCCCAATCAATATTTGGACAGTTAAAATCCCCTACTATTACTACCCTATGGGTTTTGGACCACAGCAATTTGCCTACATATTTGCTCCTCTATCTCCCTCCCACTGTTTGGGGGTCTATAATACACGCCCAGCGACCCATACGGCCTTATTCAATGATCCCTCTAACATATCATCCCTCCTTACCGCTGTAATAGTTTCTTTAATCAGTACTTTAAAATGCAATACATTTCTATTAGATTCCTTCTCCTAACCTTATCTGCTACAATTAATACAACCCTAGTTTTCCAAATATCTCAACATAATTATACCCTGGTATCATCTTTACAAATTTATGTTGCGCTTTTTCCAAATGCAGCTTTTAACTAAACATAATTTTAACCACAAATTCGGCAGAGACCAGTTGGGCCGAATTGCTGGTTTCTATGCTGTAATTCTATGTAATCTGGTTCAGTTGTCACAGCCTAGCCCAGTGAGCTGTGGCACATTAGATCAGATACATGCACCACACAATTACCTCCGTAGGGCTCTGTGGTATATTCACAGAGCACAGCACACACAGCTTCCTAACATGGCAGGCAGCTCTCTCGGAAGTCTCAGGAAATCTGCCTGGTTCTGTTTATTATTAACCCTGCACTTGCAGTACACAATACGTCCACATCCACAGTGTGGAGCTACAAACATTACAAGCTTACAGGCATTACAGGCTCGGATCAAGCATTGTCAGGTCACTGCCTGGAACTTTCCAGAGCATATAGTCCAATCTCTTCACAAAAAGAATATGGATTTACAGATTAGATTTATAGACTACAAGTCCCTGCTAACAGCACTGTATGATTAATATATTTACAGGTCAGGCTGTCTAGATAAGCAACAGAGGAGTGAGGAGGCCACAAGGGCTTGTTATTTTGAAAGCATGTTTCAATTGAAAAATTTACACTTTAGTGTCAGCAAAGATTAGTCAGTTGGGTAAGAGGAGTGAGGATGAGATAGGCAACAAGAGTAGAGAAAACATTAAAATCTAGTTTTATTTTAGGGATTCTTGCTGAAATCTATTTTGAATTTTATTTTCCTTCTCACCTGCAAAACTTCATGAGTGGGGTTGCCAAATTCCCAGATCCCTTTTTCAGATTGGGACACCTCCCAACATTCCCACATTTTACCTGCCCAACCCAGGGCTGTATTCCAGTAAAATATAGGCTAAAATTTTCCTGCAACAGCAAGATTGGCAACATAGTGCACAAACCTGGCCGTCTGACGCTTCGATCTCGCCGTCACTAACTTGCTGGCAAATTCAATTTTGCGACCACATATTAACATGTCTTTTTTAAAAAAAGCTTCTGCATGCACTCCCTTGAACAGCTTTAAATGTTATTAAAGGCGTGCTTTAATATCTGTAACGTAGACCATTCCCACTCCTGCCTCAGTTCTGCTGCGGAAACCCTCATCCATGTCTTTTTTACCTTTAAACTCTGACTATTTCAATGATTTCCTGGTCGACCTTACATCTTCCACCCTCCATAAACTTCAGCTCATCCAAAACTCCGCTGCCTGTATCCTAACTCACACCAAGTCCTGTTCACCCATCACCTCTGTGCTCGCAAACCTACATTGGCTCCTGGTCTGGCAATACTGCGATTTTAAAATTCTTATCCTCGTGTTCAAATCCCTACGTAGCCCTCACTCCTCCTTATCTTTTTACTTCCTCCAGCCTCTTACAACCCTCCGCGATCTCTGTGCTCCTCCAAAGATGCTATATAAATGCAAGTTTAAGTTGTTGCAGAAGCTGATTTTTTGAAATTACCTTTCCATGAAATGTAAGATTTTAAACAGTTGAGTAACTAATGCCAAGGGCTGCATTGAGAATTATGTCATTATGATAGCATTGGGGGAGGGGGGTGGGGGGGGGGGAGGAGAGGGGGGCAGGGTGGAAGTGAAAAATATACCAACGAAGAAATGCAAGAGATGATCAATTTCAAGAGCAGCTGGATTGCAGCATTTGACTGATTAATGAACGGTAGTGGAGGACAGACACGAGAGGTTTCAGAAACATCAGAATAAAACGCACGTGGGGAAAATGAATGAATCTGTTCTTCACTACAACAACAACTTGCATGTATCTAGTTCCATTAACATAGTAAAACTTCCCAGGATGCTTCACAGGAGCAGTTATCAGACAAAAATATGGCACTGAGAAGAGAGAGGTTTCGGGAGGGAATTCCAGAGCTTAGGGCAGCTGAAGGCACGGCTGCCAATGGAGGATCGATAATAATTGGGGATGCGCAAGAGGCCAGAATTGGAGGAGGCGGGGGGGGGGGGGGGGGAATGGTAGGGCTGGAGGAAGTTACAGAAAAAGAATTGGCACGGAGGATTTAAAAATCTGCACTCAGAGGGTGATTAGAATGTAGAATTCTCCGTCACAATCCACTCATGAAGTAAAGTCCATTAAAGTTCTTTAGACATGCTTGAAAAGTAATGAAAGGTACAGAGCACAGGCAGGAAAGTGGGATTAGATTTGTTGGTTCATGTGTAGAAAAACACTGGTGCAAACTTTAAGGGCCAAATGACCTGCTTCTGTGCTGCGACATTCTATAGTTCTATATATTGCAGAATGTCACACAGAGAAAATAATTTGGCTTCGCGAACAACTCATTGGTGTTAATGGTTCCAGACATTACTGATAGAATCCTTCAAGAAACAGAGTGCAAGTGAAAGTGATTAAATATATTACCTATATTTAAGAAGGGGGATCGAACATATCCAAGGAATTATGGACCAGTCAGCTTAACATCGGTGGTAAGAAAAATAATGGAATCCCTACTAAAAGGAGAAAATAGAAGAACATCTAGAAACCAAAAATATAATAAATAGTCAGCATGGATTTCAAAAGGAAAAGTCTTGCATGACCAACCTCATTGAGTTTTTTTGAAGAGGTAAGAGAGTAGACAATGCAGTACATGTCAAGAGACCATCAGTGTGGTACTGCACTACTGTCCTTGCTTCATACATAAACTAGGAATGAAAGACTGACATTTTCTGCTGTATAAAAAATATAGTCCTCACAGCAGTACCCAAAGATAATCCAGGTCTCCTTTAAAAAAAATCAAATTATATAGGTTTACAATTTTTTCACTGCAGAAAATCAAGTCCATGGGGCTTGCCCATCGCATCAGTGACATCAGCATGGCACTCACAGCATGCAATGTACACGCCAACATCAAAAATGTGATGTATGCACATGTCCAAACCAAATTTTGGTAAGAAATCAATGAGAAAGTTTGAGGATTTTCCCTTTCAAATTCAGGAGGAAATTGTTTTTCTACCAATTCGTCACCTGAAAAAGAATTCCAGAAGTTTCCAATAATTGGCAAAAATCAATTTTAATAATCCTGAATTATAATTATTAAATTCAGATATTTTTGCTGTCTGGACTTGAAATGTATAATTACCACTTAACTTCCATAAAACGGCTAAATTTAGTATTTAAGTATTTTGCTTTAAAAAAATAATTTGCAAGGAGCTGAACTTTCACTCGAGCTCTGTGACTCGTGTAATTCACTGTTCTATAAAGCTAATAATATTTTCAAGGTGAAGATCAGTCATTTCTAAAGAAAAGGTGAGCAGCAATTTACATGACCCAATGAGAAGTATTAAAGTGTCTTCCATGCTTATATAAATACAGTACCCTAATTATAAGCAGATAATTTTGTTAACTTTATTGGAGGAAGAACAGCATATAATTGGAGTAAACGTTCTCAGCGGGACACTGGAATACAAAACTTTTTCAATTACTGAGGAAGACCTTAATGATTCACTCCTGATTGTGGTCATTTCTGTAATAAATGTTATACTCCATATCTTATAGCTTTTTATTTATTATAGTTCTTTATAAACTCACGATTATCCTTCTGAATAGAACTGCTGATATGATTTTGTAACTTAATGTTTTCATTTAGATTCTCTCCCTATATAAACATGCTTACTAGCATTGCTAAAATTGTCCTAAGTCCTAACCTTAATCACAGGTTATAATCTCACTGCACATTTGGATATCACTAATGCTTTTATCGCTCATTTCTTCTCTTACATACAGCATTAATACATACATTGCTCCTCTTTCTTGACACTTTTTTCTCTGCAGTTACTGACATTAATATTTAAGTCCTCAGCTTATCATTCTTTTTTCCCCATCCATGTAGTTATTGAAGTTACCAATGCCATCCTTACGTTAACATTTCTGTTTTTATGTTCATTATAAGGGCAATGTGTTGGTTTACTTTTAAAAAAAATGATTTTATATTAAAAATACAAATGGAATTGAAGTTTTAAAAGTAAGTACAGATATATTTAAATACTTTATGAAACACAATGGCTCCGTTGCTGCTAGGACCCAAGTAAATGTCACTTGTGGAAAGTAAATGTCCATAGTTGAATAGTGAAGATGTGTGAATGAGTAGACATTCAGTAGTTTTACTCAATTGCTTTTCAGAGTCAGGTTAAAAAAAGTGAAGAATTTATGTATAGCAGAACTGTTGCAAATATAAATCAACATAGTCTGTTACTTTCCTGTAATAAGCAGTGAAATAAAAACCAGCAAAGCAGTTCAAATAATGCAGTTTTCCATCCACTTGCTGTCCCCCAACAAAACAGTACTGATCCAACATGGAAGAGAACTTCCACTCTGAAAGCCTCATGTACAGATAAAAAAAATACTTACATTTATTTAATATATAATGTGCCATGACATTACAGAGTTCAATGTTAGATCCAAACAGGAGGAGGAGACGAACTTAGGGGAGGTGATCAAAGAAGCAGGATTTAGGAGGGTTTTGAAGGCAGAGAGAGATGTAGCAAGGTGGAGGATTTAGGGAGAGAGTTCTAGAGGGAGGGTATCGATGACAGGGTAGTGAGCAGGGGTCGCTCAGCATATCAAATTTGGAATGTGATGCTGAATTGGAATTATGAAGGGTGAAGCTCAGGAGATCAGTGTGAAGGGCACTAGAAAAATTGAGTCTGGAGGTGCCAAAAATACAAATCATGGTTATAGTGGCAGGATTTGAGGTAGGGATGGAGACAAATGATATCAGAGAGGTGAAAGTAGGCAGTTTTAGTGAAGGATCAGAACTGGAGTTTAAAGCTTGGCTCAGAGTTGAGCACGACTCCTCAGTTTAAACATGAACAGAGAACCAGGCAGGAATGAAATAAGGGGATAAAGCTCAGAGCTTCTGGGAGGAACCAGACAGCTTCAGTTTGCCAATGTTGAGCTGCAGAAAGTTCTAGCTTCTCCACAATATGATATCAATTAGACAGCACAACAGTTGTGAGACCACAAACCCAAGTAAAAGTGGGGCCAGCCAGGTGAATCAAAATAGTGTTTCAAGGACTCAACACACCTTGAGGTCAAATGACATTAAGGAATCACACAAGTTTTGTGATCACATTTGATCATCTAACATGTTATTGTTTTAAAATACACTCTAACGCGATCACTCAGCCCGTAATATAGTTACACACATCACTAATCACAATAACTGCAATACTGGTAAAGAGTACGGATTATCCAGTTACAAGGCAGTAACTTTTGTAATCGAATGATATCCAAAACCATAAGAATGAAATGAGAGTAGCTTTTAATTGTTATTCAGAGCTAGCAATAATATTACTGCCCAAATCACACTCCAGTGCAACCATTATTAGTTTGTGTTTACTCAAGGGATTGGCGACAAACTTAAAAGCTGACATTAACAGCAAGGATGCTCCAGGCTGACTAAGTGTGACGATCACATTCACACGAGAAGATTTGAACACTGCAACATAATCACTGCAAGTTTACTGCAGATGATCAGAATAGTTTTTTTGAAGGGATTACTTATTATAATATAAATGTAATTATAATTACTTGCACTAATATTCTATAACTTACCTTCTCGCATTAAACTTTTATATTTAAAATTATAGGATGCAGTTGACAGTAAGTGTAATGAGTACAGATGTCTCATGAATGTGACCCTGGTGGCTGCTGGGTGCATACAACTGTAATACACTGTACATACAGTACTTCATTATTAATTACATGTAGATCCCAGTAATTGCTGAAATGTACAACGTAGCCAGCGTTATTTTATTTGGATTGTTGTAATAGTTTAGATACAGGTAGTGATTTATAGGTCAATTAATTTTTACTACTGGTTTTCTCATTTTTTTTAAGACAGTACTGGCATAATTGACTGAATTGCAGTTTAATTACCATGTGCAGTAGGTTAAGCACTATAGTTTTAGACATTTTCTCAGCATTTAATATATACAGCACAACGTGTAGTCAGTTTCCTTTTTTTAAACATTACATTTTGTTAATATGTTTATTCTCCTCTCAGTAAACGCATTTTCTCAGTAACTCCTTATGTACAGACAGCACTGAAGGTTTAACCCTAGCACTGCATCAGGTTTCGTATCTGGCTGCACGCAGTAATTCCTATCTACTTTAAGAGATGATTCCTTACCTTGTCGCTCAAGTTCTCCGGCTCCTTCTCTGCCTTTCTCCTCCTGGGTTCCGTCATTTCTCGGTCTCTCCTCCTGTAGCCGGTTTATCCCTCGCTCGGTCTCTCTCTCTCTCCCACTGTAGCCGGTTTATCCCTCACCCGGTCGCTCCCCGCCCCGCCTGTAGCCGGTTTTATCCCTCACTCGGTCTCTCTCTCTCTCCCACTGTAGCTGGTTTATCGGTCACTCGGTCTCTCTCTCTCTCTCTCTCTCTCTCTCCCCCTGTAGCCGGTTTATCTCTCACCCGGACCTTCCTCGATGTCAACTGCGAACTCACAGTAAGTCCCGAAATAAAAAAAAACACGCTCGGCTCGGGGCGGGGCCTTGGTCTGGGCTAGATCAGGATCAGAGCCAGGGTGAGAGTGAGAGTGGGTGTGGGAGTGGGCGGCTGGGCCGGGTTGTGGTTGTGGAGTCGGGCGGCAGAGGCCGCGCTGGGACTGATCGCCGCTCCCGCTCTGACGCAGCTTCCCGGGAGATCGCCTGGTAACCGCGGCCGGGCCGCGCTCGAGCCGCAGAGCTTTCCTGGCGGGACTATGACACGCACGCGTTCGCCGAGCCCCGGCAGCAAACTATTAAAGCTGTACAGCAATCAGTATTCATTGATTATCAAACTTTGTAAATGGCACTTTAGAGATATGCTGCAGCAAGAAAGGGAGTTAATTCGATGCGTAGCGTAGTTGAATTAATGGTCTCCTATCCGAAATGTTACTTTTGTTATTAAATACAACAAATCTGTTTCACATTTATCAATCAGCGCCAGCAGGTTTTTTGCTACACGAACTCTTTCCTTGTTTAAGTTTTTAAACAATGCAGATATAGAAAATTTTGGTTTAAAAATAAACATTTTTTAAATCAGTAAAAGTGCACTTTTCTCATTTGCTAGAAACCAGATCGTTTCAGAGCATATTCAAATGTCTTCTTCCATTGTTGTGACCCATTTGACATTGTAAAAATACGATTACAGTATATCATAATCTGCATTGCAAATGGCAGCTTCTATTCCTGGGCAGCCCATGAATCACAAGGTTGTGAAGTATAAGAAGCCCTACGCTACAGATTTGAGCGCATAATCTAGGCTAGTCCAATACTGAGGGTGTGTTGCACTGTTGGGGGTGCTATTTTTCGGGTGAGATATTAAGCAGGTCCCATGGCACTATTCAAAGAGCAGAGAAACAGTAACCTAGCCAATAATTATACCTTAATCAACACCACTAAAACAGATAATATGTTTATATATCTTATTGCTGTTTGTGGGACTTTGCTGTATTTGCCTACCTAAGTGTCAGCTGTGGCTCAGTGGGCAGCACTCTTGCCCCTGGGTCAGAAGGTTGTGGGTTCAAGTCCCACTCTCAGAAACTTGAGCACAAAAATCTAAGCTGACACTCCAGTGCAGTGCTGAGGGAGTATGACCTACTGACTCAGAGATGAGCGTGCTACCCAATGAACCACGGCTGACAGTAACTTTAATAAATTCAAAAATACATTATTGGTTGTGAAGCGCTTTGGGACGTCTTGTGGTTGTGAAAGATGCTATAGAAATGTTGCTGGTTGGGTTTAAATATTTAATGTTTAACAGGCGTCAATCTTTACCCCTGTGAGCGGGCGCGGGGTCTGCTGCTGTGATTGGCAGGTGGTCAATAAATGAGGAATATGAGGTGCGGAGAATGCTTGTGGCGGAGGAGCGACAAAAGATCGTGACGGAGATGCGACGAGTGAAGGTACAGGGCCCAGAAGAGCCAAGGACCCAGGAGCAGCATGTGCCAGCCCACACTGCGATATGTGCGCACACTAGGTCCGTGCAGCAGAGCAGGTCTCCAGTCGTCCTGGTTAACCCTTGCCACTGGATAAAGACCTAGCTCTGTCAAGCCCGTGTGGTGGCTGGTGTGCAATGGTCACCACACGTTAAAAAAATCCACGCACAGGCATCTTCCACACCTGGAGTTCAGGACTGGAATATCGGGTCCTTCATTGAAACATCTGCGAACTCGTGGAAGCAAGTCATCCTCTTTCGAGGGACGTCCTTTGATGATGACTGTTACAGGTGTCGTCTTTTGGATGCAACGTTCATTTCAGATGGATATAAAAGATCCCATGGCATTATTTTGAAGAAGAGATAGGGAGTTATCCTGTGTCCTGGCCAATATTTATCCCTCAATCAATATAACAAAAACATATTATCTGGTCATGATCACATTGCTGTTTGTGGGAGCTGTGCACAAATTGTCTGCCGCATTTCCTACATTACAACAGTGACTCCACTTCAAAAAATACTTCGTTGGCTGTGAAGCGTTTTGGGACGCCTGGTGGTCATGAAAGGTGCTATATAAATGCAAGTCTTTCTAACAGTAATGACTGGACTTCAAAAGTGTTTTATTCTCTGTGAAGTACCGTGGGACATCTTGAGGTTGTGAAAGATGTTACATAAATGCACGTTCAGTCTGAAAGATTGAGCAGGATGGGGCACTTCTGTGTGGAAAAGAAACGACTAAAAGGAGAACCGATAACGGTCCTTAAAATTATGAAGGAGTTTGATAGAGAAACTTGTGGGTGAGTCTAGATCTCTTACTCTTCTCCTGGAGATTCTTGGTTGCAGGCAGACAGCAGTAGCAGCAGTTCCTTCCTCCACAGGTTCACAGCTCCAAGTGGCTAAGCCACTCCCACAACAGCTCTACAACTATTTTGGTCCGACAATTTAAACAAATTAACTTTTTTCTGTAAACTTAAATCAAATTAAAATTTGGTTGTCGGGGATGATGATGCACTCCAGTCCCTCCAGTGCCCACCTCTTGTGGAAGGCCGCGAGCGTACCGGTGGACACCTGGGTGAGTCTAGAACAAGGGAGCATAAATATAACTGATCAAATAAAGAATTTAGGTGAAATTTCTTTACACATAGAGTGGTGAGAATATGGAACTTGCTGCCACATGGAGTGATTGATATACATAGCATTAACACAATTAAGAGGAGGCTTGATACATACATGAGGGAGGATACTGAAGCAGGATGAGAAAAAGTAATTAGAGTGGGATGAGGCTCGTGTGGAGTATAAACACCAGCAAAGACCAGTTGTTTCTGTGATGTAGAATCAATGTAATTCTGTGGAAATGCATTTGTTATTGCTACAAATATTAACTGATGTAGGGATACTTGCCTCGATTTTAAACACCATCGTCCAGCGAGAATGGCGCTTGGGACTGGGAGGAGTTAAGATTAGGTTAAGTCCACTTTCTAGCTTGCCTTCACTGTGTTCCTGCCTGGCGCCATTTCATTTTCGCTGACTTTAAAATCAAAAGTCACTGCCCAATGACGTTATCGGTGCCGTAATATGATTTTCACATTGAGTCAGGGGTAGCCTGCAAGGTGGAAGAGCTGACAGCCGAACCATGGTGAGGCACCGACCACCCAGAAGTGGCCATGGTAAGTTCTGTAGAATTACTCTTGTAAGAACTCCTTGTGGAACAGGGGGAGTAGGATTGATCCAGCAAGGAGTCCTTGGACCTCCCCAGCCCTGACCAAGCCTCATTCTTAGCCCATGCCCAGCACTGAGGCTATGCCAAGGACCATTCCTTTGGGTCCACAGGTTCCTAAGGCTCCAGACCCGATTTCCGGCTCCCGCAAGTCAGCCCTGACATCAGTCCTGCCGGTTTTGGAATGTGTTGGAATATTTAAATGAGGCCTGGAAGTTAAAATGGCCTGGGCCTCATGCTGAGATCTTTGTGGGGGATTCCCTCCCACCTCTGCCGAACATATCCCTCTGTAAAAATAGAGTCCATTGTTTTTTTAAATCACTAATTTTCCCTTCAACATTATCCCCTTCTGAAAGGGGTGATTCCACTACACCTGGCTGCTCACTAATACATCACGCTTGTGACAAATTTTCATAGTCTAGACAGTGAGTGCCAGTGGCTTATTGAACAGGAATCTTATCCACACCCATATGTTTTCCAGCAAGAATTGCTGGATAATGAAGAGTGGGAGTTCTGGATGATATTTCCTCTCCTTAGCCCAAGGGAGCTAAAACAAACTAAAGAAGGACCCGCTTATTTGTACTGCCAAAATGGCCAGCTTGTCTCTCATTGGCTCTCCATTATCACATGACCAATTACTGATTGGTCCCCTTGGAGCATAAGCCACACCCTGAAGTTTCTCTGGAATGTGTAACTGGAACCGCCCATCCCAAGTTCCAACTGACTTTGCAAATTGTAATTCGATCCATTTTGACTTCAGTAGCCAGAGAGGACAGATCTCAAACAACCCAGCCGAAGTCCCTTACCCCAGCACAATTGCATCCCTACCCCAGCCGAAGTCCCTTACTCAAGTCCATTATGCCAGCGGAAGTGCATGACCTTACCCACCACCTTCCTGCCATAGATGGGGCACTGTGTGTGGGCCACGGATTGTTAACAGGTTTATTGGGTATGAAAGTGAATAGTGAAAGTATCGTGACTTCTGGATTTCATCCACTCCAACGATATCCCTTGTAACACACGCACTGAGTTTTCTGAGAAATTGTTTGTGGGTGTAAAGGGGGTTGGAAGAACGTGATGCATCTTCCCTGAGTTTCCTCTCATCCACCCCCCCCCCCCCGCCCGCCGTGTCTCTCTCCTTTTCCTCCCCTCCCCACCCCCCCGTGTCTCTCTCTTTCCCGCCACCGCCCCCCCCCCCCCCACCGTGTCTCTCTCCTTCCCCCCCCCCCACGGCCCTGGTGTGTGTCCCTTCCCCCCCCCCCTCGTGTGTCTCTCCCTTCCCCGCCCCCCCCCCCCGTGTCTCTCTCCCTCCATCCCCCGTGTCTCTCTCCCTCCACCCACCAGGTCTCTCTCTCCCCCCCCCCCCCCCCCCCCAGTGTCTCTCTCCTTCCCCCCCCCCCCCCACGGCCCCGGTGTGTGTCCCTTCCCCCCCCCTCGTGTGTCTCTCCCTTCCCCCCCCCCGGGTCTCTCTCCCTCCATCCCCCGTGTCTCTCTCCCTCCATCCCCCGTGTCTCTCTCCCTCCATCCCCCGTGTCTCTCTCCCTCCACTCACCGGGTCTCTCTCTTCCCCCCCCCCCCCCCCCAGTGTCTCTCTCCTTCCCTCCCCCCCCCCCCCCCCACGGCCCCGGTGTGTGTCTCTCGCCCCCCTCGACCCCCCTCGTGTGTCTCTCTCCCTCCATCCCCTGTGTCTCTCTCCCTCCACCCACCGTGTCTCTCTCCCTCCATCCCCCGGGTCTCTCTCTCTCTTCATCCCCCGGGTCTCTCTCTCCCCCTTCCCACTTGTGTCTCTCTCCCTCCTTCCTCCCAGTGTCTCTCTCTCTCTCTCTCTCCTTCCCCCCTGTGTCTCTCTACCTCCTCCCTCCCTCCCACCCGTGTCTCTCTCTCTCCTGCCCCCCTGTGTGTGTCTCTCTCTCTCTCTCTCCATCCCCCCCCCATTTCTCTCTCCCTCACCCCCAGATATCTCCCCCGCCCCCCGTGTCTCTCGCCCTCCACCCGTGTCTTTCTCTCTCCCCGCCGCCTGTCTCCGCCACCTGCTGCTTCTCTCCACCGCCTACCAGAACTGGGACAGGAAGGAGCTGTAACGTTGGGACGGGCTTCACTTGAACCAAGCTGGGACCAAGATCCTAGCGGAAAGGATAACTGGGGCTGTAAATAAGATTTTAAATTAATAACACGGGGTGGGGGGAGGGTGCAGAAAACTGCTCGAAATTACAGAAACCTAACAATATAAGAATCAAGAAAAAAAAGCAAAAGACAAACTTAAAAGAGGGACTAAGAATAACACGAATGGCCAGAGACCGGATGAAGTTGTAGAGCATAAAGATAAAATAACTACGAAAAACAAATGGAGAGAGGAATAATAAATAAAAACAATCTAAACTGTTGGTACAGTAATGTACGCAGTGTTCAAAACAAAATGGAGTAACTGTAATAGTTAAAGATAACATTATCGTAGTCGAAAAAAGGATATAACATGTAGTAAGATAGATAAAGAATCCATATGCATCCACCTTGTCAAGCCCCCTCATAATCTTATACATTTCGATAAGATCGCCTCTCATTCTTCTGAATTCCAATGAGTAGAGGCCTAACCTACTCAACCTTTCCTCATAAGTCAACCCCCTCATCCCCGGAATCAACCTAGTGAACCTTCTCTGAACTGCCTCTAAAACAAATATATCCTTTCATAAATATGGAAACCAAAACTGCACACAGTATTCCAGGTGTGGTCTCACCAATATCTTATATAGCTGTAGCAAGACTTCCCCTTTGCAATAAAGGCCTGATCACTTGCTGTACCTGCATACTATCCTTTTGTGTTTCATGCACAAGTATCCCCAGGTCCCGCTGTACTGCGGCACTTTGCAATCTTTCTCCATTCAAATAATAACTTGTTCTTTGATTTTTTTTTCTGCCAAAGTGCATGACCTCACACTTTCCAACATTATACTCCATCTGCCAAATTTTTGCCCACTCACTTAGTCTGTCTATGTCCATTGCTTTTCCTCCCATCTTTGTATCGTCAGCAAACTTGGCTATGTTACACTCAGTCCCTTCTTCCAAGTCGTTAATATAGATTGTAAATAGTTGGGGTCCCAGCACTGATCCCTGCGGCACCCCACTAGTTATTGATTGCCAACCAGAGAATGAACCATTTATCCCAACTCTCTGTTCTCGGATCGAGAATGACATAAGTAGAACAAAGATTAAGGTAATAGATTGGAATAGAGCAAATTATGAGGAAATGAGGGTGGAACTAAAGATGGTAAACTCGAAGAAAATCTTGAAAAACAAAGAGAAAGTAAAATAGTGGCAAATCTTTAAACGGGTTATCAGTAGAGCTCAAGAGAAATGCATTCCACTAAAAGCCAAAAACATGCAAGCTAATTATGGTGCACCATGAATGACTAAAGAACTAAAGGGAAAATTTCGCCGTCAAAAATGAACTGGTCGGCCGCCTCAAAGACTTCCCCTGCGGGTTTAACGAACGCCTGATGATCCTTCACCTTACCCTATCCCGGAACCAATGCGCCACACTCATCAGTGCATATGCCCCAACACTCGATGCAACAGATGAGGCTAAAGAGGGTTTTTATTCCAACCTGAAGACATCCCTGTCCTGCGTCCCCAAGGACGACAAATTGATCCTCCTAGGAGACTTTAATGTCAGGGTCGGCAAAGACACAGCCCTCTGGGGAGGCGTGATTGGCAGAGAGGGGGTAGGGAAATCCAACTCCAGCGGTATCCTACTCCTGACAAAATGTCTAGAACACAAACTCCTCATCACCAACACCCTATTCTGCCAGAGGGACAAATACAAGGCATCGTGGCAACACCCTAGCTCCAAACACTGACACCTGCTGGACTATGTCATCGTCCGAGCCAAGGATCGCAAGGATGTACGCATCACCTGCGCCATGACAGGCGCTGACAACTGCTGGACGGATCATCGCCTAATCCGATCCATCATCAATATTAACATTGCCCCAAAGTAGAGGGGACAGCAGAAGCAGTGCCGCATAAAAATTAATGCCAGGGCACTTAAAGACCCAGCTAAGAGAGCCCTATAAAGCCAGCCCCTCACAGCCAATCTGGCGTGCCTTGATGACTCTGATGCTCAATGCCCACAGCGCTTGGTCTGCCCTCCAGGCCTCCATAACCAGTGCCTGTGAAAAGACACTTGGTCACTCAACCAGAAAACACCAGGACTGGTTTGATGAAAACAATCAGGAGCTCCAAGAACTAACAGATCGTAAGCGCAGAGCATTTTTGAGCCTCAAGCAACAACCAAACTCGGGAGCTACAAAGCAACGTTACAGACTGCTGAAGGCTGTGGTCCAACAAAAAACCCAGGACCTAAAGAACAGGTGGTGGATGGAGAAAGCGCAGGTGATACAACAACTAGCCGACAGCCACAACATACGAGGATTCTTCATTTCAGTCAAGGCCACCTACGGTCCAAACTGCCAAGGCCTCTCCTGGCCAAGAACGGGGAAACACTCATCAAGGACACAGAGGCTGTCGGGGCCCGCTGTAAGGAGCACTTTGAACATCTCCTCAATCGAGACTCTGCCTTTGACTTGAGTGTTCTCAACTCCATCCCGCAGCATGCAATCCGCCACCACCTCAGTGAAACTCCAACGCTGCAAGAGGTAGGCAAAGCCATAAAACAGCTCAAAAATAACAAGGCTACAGGTGCGGATGGAATTCCTGCTGAGGTGCTAAAATATGGCGGAGAGACGCTGTTGTCGCGGATACATGATCTCATCTCTCATTTGGAGGGAGGAGAGCATGCCGGGAGATCTCAGAGATGCAGTGATCGTGTCCAGTTTTAAAAAGGGGAACAAATCCGACTGTGGCAACTACAGGGGAATCTCCCTGCTATCAACCACTGGGAAGGTTGTCGCTAGAGTCCTACTGTGGCAACTACAGGGGAAACTCCCTGCTATCAACCACTGGGAAGGTTGTCGCTAGAGTCCTACTCAACCGTTTTCTCCCTGTGGCCGAGGAGCTCCTCCCGGAGTCACAGTGCGGATTTCGTCCCCTACGGAGAACAACGGACATGATCTTTGCAGCACGACAACTGCAGGAAAAATGCAGGGAGCAGCGCCAGCATTTATACCTTGCCTTTTTCGATCTTACAAAGGCTTTTGACATTGTCGACGGTGAGGGCTTATGGAGCGTCCTCCTCCATTTTGGGTACCCCCAAAAGTTTGTCAACATTCTTCGCCTGCTCCATGATGACATGCAGGCTGTAATCCTTACCAATGGATCCGTTACAGACCCATTCAACGTTTGAACCAGGGTCAAACAGGACTGCGTCATCGCTCCAACCCTCTTCTCAATCTTCCTCGCTGCCATACTCCACCTCACAGTCAACAAGCTCTCTGCCGGAGTGGAACTAAACTACAGAACCAGTGGGAAGCTGTTTAACTTACACCGCCTCCAGATCAGGTCCAAAGCTACCCAAACCTCTGTCATTGAACTGCAGTACGCGGACGACGCCTGCGTCTGTGCACATTCGGAGACTGAACACCAGGATACAGTTGATGTATTCACCAAGGCATATGAAAATATGGGTCTTACACTTAACATCCGTAAGACAAAAGTCCTACACCAGCCTGTCCTCGCCGCACAGCACTGCCCCCCAGTCACGGTGCGGCTCTCGACAAAGTGGACCATTTCCCATACCTCAGGAGCCTCTTGTCAACAAAGGCAGACATTGATGCGGAGATTCAACATCGTCTCCAGTGCGCCAGTGCATCCTTCGGCCGCCTGAGGAAAAGAGTGTTCAAAGACCAAGCCCTCAAACCTACCACCAAGCTCATGGTCTATAGGGCTGTAGTAATTCCCGCCCTCCTGTATGGATCAGAGGCATGGAACATGTACAGAAGACACCTCAAGTCGCTGGAGATATATCACCAACGATGTCTCCGCAAGATCCTGCAAATCCCCTGGGAGGACAGGCGCACCAACATAGGTGTCCTCGTCCAGGTTAACAACCCCAGCATTGAAGCACTAACCACACTAGATCAGCTTCGCTGGGCAGGCCACTTAGTTCGCATGCCAGACACGAGACTCCCTAAGCAACTGCTATATGCGGAGCTCCTTCATGGCAAATGAGCCAAAGGTGGGCAGTGGAAACGTTACATGGACACCCTCAAAGCCTCCCTGGTGAAGTGCGACATCGCCACGGACGCCTGGGAGACCCTAGCCGAAGACCGCCCTAGGTGGAGAAAGTGCATCCGGGAGGGCTTGAGCTCTTCGAATCTCAATGCTGCGAGTATGAAGAGGTCAGGTGGAGGCAGTGGAAGGTGCATGTGGTAAATCAGTGCCACCCTCCCCTTCCCCCGATGAATATCTGTCCCACCTGTGACAGGGTCTGTGGCTCTCGTGTTGGACTATTCAGCCACCAAAGTCTTCCTCGATTCTGAGGGACTGCCTATGATATGAAAGGGAAAATTGAATCGAAAGAAAAAGACATACAAGAAATAATTAAACTGCGATCTCGCCAAACGTGGTGAGTCTGGGGCGGCCAGGGTCAGTGGCGGGCTGCAACCCCACTCCTGGCTCCAGCCCGCACTGTGTGAAGAATCTTCCATTGATGGGGCTTGTTAAGCCCACCCTGCGAGGTTCTCGGCCAATTAAAAGGAAGCGGATCTGATAACTTAATTTGATGACGCATCATTAGCCGGTTTCCTTGGAGCATGTCCACATTGATTTTGACAGTTGTTCGGTCAGTGTTCTGCAGCATTGAGCTGCTGCAAACACTGACAAGCACTACACAAAGTTGCACGGCTGCACCCAGGCTCTCCCATGACTCCCTCCAGATGTTTATCGTGGGAGTCGCAGCACGCAGGGAGGTTCTCTTCTCTTCCATTGGGCGGAATAGACCTCCCCAGGAGATCAACACAGCCTGGTTGCACATTACAGAGGAGAGCACAAGCAGGGATGTCGTCAAGAGGAGCTGGCTGCAGTGGTGCAAACCTTTCAATGATCACGAAACGTTACTGCAAAGCCACATTCAACGTCATCCTGCTGTGCCACTCATCGCATCCCCATCAATCTGCCTTCCCTACCCTACTCCTGCACATCTTTACTCACACCAAATTACCTTGCACCTCCGCTCATCCCTCTCTATCTACCTTATCACTTCCCCATCTCACTAGCCACCCGCATCCTTGTCCAATAATACCAACTAACAGCACACAAGGGTAGGCACTTGGGTCTTTTAGTCAATGTCCATATAGAGTTTCTGCTATTGTATTGTCAAACATTGAAATCTTTATTTTGAACACTTTGTGTTCTTGGACAGATTTGTGTGCACCTTTGGAAGTGGCTTAGTGAGTTGTAGTGAATGATGAGACATAAGGGTACCCCCACAATGGTGATGAGTGTGAAAGGAATGGCTTGGGCATTGCAGGGATGCTTTATGGTGCTGATATGGGGTGGTACCTGTTGTGTATGGAGAAAGAGTCAGACTGAATACTGTGAGCTCAAAGTAAAGTGTGACCTTAGTCTTTTATTGCAGGTCTCCAGAGTGCCTCTCCAACCTGTGAAGCCTCCTTAAATACCTGTGCTCCCAAGAGATTATGGAATCCCTTGGGACTCCAGGGGATGAGCCCTCTGGTAACTGTACAGAGTAAATACAAGTCCACATATATAACAGTTCCAACCTGGCGCATCATGTGGCAGCCAGGGTGTACAGCGTCAAGTGAAGTAAATCTGGCCATGGTGAGGCCATCCATGCCGTCCCGGGCAGTCATGTAGTCGGGTGCTGATGCCATATATCCTATGCAGTATCAGGTGATTGTGGAGAAGGTTGGTGTTGTTGTTGATGATATTCGTGTGCTTAGTGATGTTGGTGTTGTGGCTGATTGTGGTGGGATTCTGAGGACTAAGTTGAGATTTTTTCACGGGCGCCGATGCTGATAGAATAGATGGCAGCTGAAGCTGAGATGACAGAAGCGATCTATCAATGGCGAAAGTTTCATAAGAACATAAGAAATAGGAACAGGAGTAGGCCATACGGCCCCTCGAGCCTGCTCTGCCATTCAATAAGATCATGGCTGATCTGATCATGAACTCAGCTCCACTTCCCCGCCCGCTCCCCATAACCCCTTATCCCCTTCTCATTTAAGAAACCGTCGATTTCTTCTTAAATTTATTCAGTGTCCCAGCTTCCACAGCTCTCTGAGGCAGCGAATTCCACAGATTTACAACCCTCTGAGAGAAGAAATTTCTCCTCATCCCAGTTTTAAATGGGCGGCCCCTTATTCTAAGATCATACCCTCTAATTCTGGTCTGCCCCATCAGTGGAAACATCCTCTCTGCATCCACCTTGTCAAGCCTCCTCATAACCTTATACGTTTCGATAAGATCACCTCTCATTCTTCTGAATTCCAATGAGTAGAGGCCCAACCTACTCAACCTTTCCTCAAAAGTCAACCCCCTCATCCCCGGAATCAACCTAGTGAACCTTCTCTGAACTGCCTCCAAAACAAGTATATCCTTTCGTAAATATGGAAACCAAAACTGCCGCAGTATACCAGGTGTGGCCTCACCAATACCTTATATAGCTGTAGCAAGACTTCCCTGCTTTTATATTCCACCCCCTTTGCAATAAAAGCCAAGATATCATTGGCCTTCCTGATCACTTGCTGTACCTGCATACTATCCTTTTGTGTTTCATGCACAAGTACCCGCAGGTCCCACTGTACTGCGGCACTCTTCAATCTTTCTCCATTTAAATAATAACTTGCTCTTTGATTTTTTCTGCCAAAGTGCATGACCTCACACTTTCCTACCTTATACTCCATCTGCCAAATTTTTGCCCACTCACTTAGCCTGCCTATGTCCTTTTGCAGATTTTTTGTGTCCTCCTCACACATTGCATTTCCTCCCATCTTTGTATCGTCAGCAAACTTGGCTACTTTACACTCGGTCCCTTCTTCCAAGTCGTTAATATAGATTGTAAATAGTTGGGGTTCCAGCGGCACTAGTTACTGGTTGCCAACCAGAGAATGAACCATTTATCCCAACTCTCTGTTTTCTGTTAGCATGGATAGAGGATTGGCTAACTAATATATCACCCCCAACCCTGTGAACTTTTATCTTGTGCAGTAACCTTTTATGTGGCACCTTGTCAAATGCCTTCTGGAAGTCCAAATACACCACATCCACTGGATCCCCTTTATCCGCCCTGTTTGTTACATCCTCAAAGAACTCCAGCAAATTTGTCAAACATGACTTCCCCTTCACAAATCCATGCTGACTCTGCCTGACCGAATTTTGCTTTTCCAGATGTCCTGCTATTCCAGATGTCCTGCTATTCCAGATGTCCTGCTACTGCTTCTTTAATAATGGACTCCAACATTTTCCCATCCATAGATGTTAGGCTAACTGGTCTATAGTTTCCTGCTTTTTGACTGCCTCCTTTTTTAAATAGGGGCATTATATTTGCAGTTTTCCAATCTGCTGGGACCTCCCCAGAATCCAGGGAATCCAGAACTAATCAAAGCAATGGAGAGTAATTGAGAACCCAACACACTTACCTGACGGGTTTCCTTGAGGGCCGCGAAACTTGTAAAAACTTGTAACAATGGTAAGAACCTGGTAAAATTCTTTTTAAATACCTTTAAATACCTCCTAATTATGTTAAATGGCTGTCCCACCGCTTGATGTCAGGTCTGTGAACCACAGCCAGACCCGGCATTTTGGAAACTGACACAGAGGCGGGTTCAGAGCGGACTTCTGGCCTGCTGTCAATCATTTTGACAGCGGGCCCACCTCCAAACCCGCACGCGCAGGGCTGGTAAGATTTCAGCCTTAGATACAAAAGGGAATATATATAGTGTAATATATATAGCTCCACCCAGTAGACTACTGGGGCATTGGCAGCCATTGCTGTTTACAACAATAAACAGTTCAGGTCACCTGACAGGGCTCCTGAAGTTATCAGCCAGCTTAAAGCCTGTGTGTTTGTGATGTCATACTGAAAATATAATAGCGATGAGATTGGATAACCACAAAACAAAGTTGCAATTTTTGTTGGTGGATAATTCAACCAACTGACAGAGACTTGAGAGCTTCTCTGTTTTGATTAACAGCTACAAATTCAAGGTAATTACAAGCACACTTGGCTGAACTGCCAGAGTCCAGATGGCTGCGCCTATGGGAATAATAGGGGGCTTGGGGGAGTTTCAACACGACCGTGAAAGTTTCGGAACGTATGTGGAGTGGCTAGGAATTATTTTCACCGCAAATAGTCCGCGATGATGAAAACCATAACCGGGTGGTGTTGGAAAGACAACGGGCTATTTTCTTAACTGAAGCAGGGCCCGAGGTGTTTGCAACCCTGAAAATTTGCTTGTGCCTGTTAAGCCAAAGCACACATCACTTAAGCAGATTCTGGCACTTCAATCCTGAGCACCTGGAAATTGCTGAAAGTTATTGTTTTGGAATATGAGATCAGTTGACCGATGAAAATATCAGTGAGTACATTGTAGCATTAAAAAAGCTATCTATTCACTGTAATTTCAGAAACTTTCAGGACCGAGCATTGCGTGACCACTTTGTTTGTGGGATGAAAAGTGATGCAATCAGAAGAAAATTATTGACAATTCCTAACTTGACTTTTGATTTAGCTTGTCAGACAGCTATGTCAATGGACATGACCGACCAATATTCCCGAGAATTTTGTACCATTTCCAGTCATCAGGCAACCGAGGTGAATCGCCTGCAGGTTAAAAGTAAAAGGCAGTTGAGCCCCAAGGTCTCAGCAACTGGCAATGGTAACAGAGCATTGAAGTCATGCTATCGGTGCCTGGGACACCCATTGCTCAAAGTTGTCCATATGTGAAGGCAGAGTGTTTCTTCTGCAGGAAAACTGGGCATCTTGCGAAGGCATGCCGACTGAAGAGTAAACCAACTTTCAAAGCTATAAGTAGAAATCCCCAGAGACGACATAGCCTGGAAGAAAAACAACAGGATTAGGAGGTTTTAGAGCTACACATCATCAGGAGCACAAGGGTAACTAACAGCGATTCGAAAAGTATCATCATTCACGTAGAGGTTGCAGGCACCAAGATACCCTTGGAAATCAACACTGGTGCATCCGTGAGTGTAGTACTGGAATCGCTATACCTCAACAAATTGGGTGATTTCTCATTGGAGAAATCCAACATAGAGCTGCGAGGCTACTCGGGAGAGAACATTCCTGTAGTAGGTCGTATCACCGTACCGGTGAAATACAAGGATCAATTTCAGAGCTTGCCTCTCTTAGTAATGGCAGGAGACAAGCCTGCCTTACTAGGAAGCAATTGGTTGGGATCACTGAAGCTGGATTGGAGTGAGATTTTTCGTGTTGAACCGAGATTTGCATCTAAGGATGATGTCATCAAGAAGTATCCAAAGGTGTTCTGCGAAACAGGCAGTACGATCCAAGGCTTCAAGGTGAGTGTCAGGGTACAGAAGGATGCTAGACTAGTTTACTGCAAGCCACGTCCCATACCATATGCACTTAAGGAGAAAGAACTCAAAAGACTAGAGACTGAGAGAGAACATTATCTCTAAGATAGATCTATGTAATTGGGCTACATCCATTATTGTTGTACCTAAGTTCGATAGTAAGGTAAGGTTGTGTGGTGATTATAAAGTAACCGTAAACCAGGTTCTAGAGGGTAATTTCCCCAATACATTGCCTAATATAGGAGATTTGTTCACAACACTGACAGATGGTCAGATCTTCTCAAAGTTAGATCTTACAAATGCGTACTTACAGCTTGAACTAGATGAGGAGTCCACGTCATCCTTGACTATAAATACTCACCTAGGCCTATATCAATTTAATAGGCTACCATTTGGAGTGTCCTCCGCCCCAGCCATATTCCAAGGGGTGATGAACCAGATTTTGCAAGGTATTGAAGGGGAAGTATGTTATTTAGATGACATACTAATTTCAGCACCAAACAGACAAATTCATAAAAACATATATTGAATGAAGTCATCAAATGGCTAGAGAAGCACAGAGTATGAGTGACTGCTCGCAAGAGTGAGTTATTTCAAAACTCAGTACGTAGGGTACAGAGTAGACAAAGATGGTTTACATCCAAACAAGGGAAAGCTGGATGCAATCAGAAATGCACCCACTCCCAAGAATGCCACTGAACTTCGATCATTCTTGGGTCTTTTGAACTATTATGGGAAGTTCCTACCAAATTTAGCTACAGTGTTACATCCACTGAATGAACTATTGAAAAAACAGGTCCATTGGAAGTGGTCAGAAGAATGCGACACAACAGTCAAGGAGTGTAAAAGCAAATTGGTAGAGAGCACCATGTTAGTTCACTATGACATATCTAAGGAGATTAAGCTAGCATGTGATGCCTCTCCGTATGGAGTTGGGGCAGTGATCTCTCATGTACTACGTAGTGGGGCGGAGAAACCAATTGCTTTTGCTTCACGCACTCTCAGTGCCAGTGATGCGTAATTATGCGCAAATCGAAAGGGAAGCTTTGGCATTAATTTTTGGGGTCAAGAAGTTCCACAAATACTTGTATGGTCATAAGTTTACCATCATTACGGACCCTAAGCCCCTGACAGCAATCCTCCATCCAAAGTTCCCAGTTCCAACATTAGCTGCAGCCCGATTGCAGAGATGGACTTTGATTTTGTCAGCATATACATATGATATTGAATACAGACGATCAGCTGATCACAGTAATGCTGATGCACTGTCTAGATTGTCTTCCCCATCACAAGTTACACCCAATAGGGAAGAAGTGTTCTATTTTTCATACATTGATGAACTGCCAGTCACAGCTTAAGAGATTGGTAGAGCAACCACATGTGATCCAGTTATGTCAAAGGTGTATGATTAAATCGCAAATGGTTGGCCAAACCAAGTAACAAAGATATTCGTCCCTTCTTCCTCTGTAGGAATGAATTATCAGTCGATAAAGATTGTATTCTGTGGTGCAAGAGTGGTTATACCAAATACATTCAGGTCCAAATTGTTAGGAGATCTTCATGACCAGCACCTGAGAATGTGCTTGACCAAGAGTTTTGTACACAGTTACTTATGGTGGCCAGGTCTAGATAAAGATATAGAGTACATCATTAGTCAGTGTACGACATGCCAATCGGTAAGCAAGAAACCACCATCAGTACCATTACAGCCATGGAAATGGCCTCCCAGGGTGTGGCACAGGCTACATATCGATTTTGCTGAGCTAGAATGACAACAGTTGTTCATTGTGATTGATAGCCATTCGAAGTGGATCGAGGTGTTTCCAATGCGGAAAATAACAAGTTAAACATTAGACATTTTGCGAAGATTATTTTCTTCATTTGACCTCCCAGAAAAAATTGTTGCTGATAATGGACCACAATTTTGTTCAGAAGAATTTGCACAGTTCACGAGTAAAAATGGTGTGAAACATACCAAGGTTCCACCGTACCACCCTGCTTCAAATGGTGCAGCAGAGCACACAAATTGTAAAACGTGCCCTCATCAAACAGATGTTGGATCCAAATCCAAACGACAGTTGTCATTGGACCACAAATTGGCTAATTTTCTAATTGCGTATTGTAATACTCCTCATACAGCTACTGGTAGAACACCAGCAGAGTTGTTTGTCAAACAACAGCCACGAACCTGATTCTCATTGTTAAAACCAAACTTGGCACAATTCGTAGAAGAGAAACAATTAAGACAGGAAGAGAATCATGATAGAGGTAGAGTAAAAGAGAGAAGTGTGAAATTAAATCAGAAAGTAAGAGTGAAGAACCATCACCATAAATGGTTAAAGTAGTTTACCAGGAAGAGTGGTGAAGATATGTGGTCCTCACACATATTTGGTCAAGATGTTTGATCATGGACAGGTTAGGTTGGTTCACATTGATCATATTCAGTGGATGTAGTTGAAGGTGGGAATGATTCGATTATTTCTGACTCATCAGATAGTTTTGATACAAGTAAAGTACCAGTAGCATATCCTACATCAAATATACTGCAAACAAGTCCAAGAGAAAGTCAGAATTTAAGTCTGAGTCCGAGTCAGGCAGACAAACAGACTGAAGTTCTAGAGAGTTTAAATGTAAATCAAGGGCATCCCTTGGAGGAAAACTTTCCTCAGGATCAGCGTAGAATGAGTCTAAGTTCGACACCATGTTTGGAAGGTTCTGTTTGAGAGCAGAGGTATCCTCTTCAAAACAGAAAATAAGTGGTTAAGCTTGATTTGTAAATATGGCAAAATAAGTTCATATCTTTTGTTATGTATAACCATGCAAGTTATGCATGGTGATTGTTATAATTACTTCTTTGTTGAGGAGGGAGAAGTGTACTATATATAGCTCCATCCAGTAGACTACTGGGGCAATGCAGCCATTGCTGTTTACAACAATAAACAGTTCAGGGCTCCTGAAGTTAACAGCCATCTTAAAGCCTGTGTGTTTGTGATGCCGTACTGAAAACATAACAACGAGGAAATTAGAAGAGAAGTTTAAAAAAAAACTAGCAGGAAAGCAAAGAGAAATTATGAAATCAATTATCAAGGAATATAAAAATAAATAATAAAGTGTTCTATAGACACATAAATAACAAAAGGAATATTCAAGTAGGGATAGAGCCACTAAAGGCTAAGCAAGATAAACTAATATTGAATAACAACTTCGCCTCAGTTTTTAATAAAGAAGATAGCAAAATAGACACTTCACTAGAGGATGCATTGAAAAAGAATATTAATACAGTTGTGATAGAAAGGGAGAAAATAATTGACAAACTAGCAAAACTAAAAGGATAAAACCCCAGGTCTGGATTGTATGGACCCATTCAATGAAACTAGGGAGGAAATAGCAGAGGCACTAGTTTATATATATATATATAAAAGTTCCATAGAAGAGGGAATAGTGCTAGACGACTGACAGACAGCTAACATTGTTCCAATACACAAAACCTGGGAACTATAGACCAGTCAGCTTAATGTAAGTGATAGATTCCAGTATCTTCCCTATTAAAAGAAATGTTAAAAGAGCAGCTAGAGACAGAAAATATAATAAAAATACTCAGCATGGATTCCAAAAGACTAAGTGATGCTTATCTAACCTGATAGCATTCTTTGATGAGGTAATGTAAAGAGTAGACAAGGGGAATGCAGTACATGTCATAAACTTAGATTTTCAAAAGGTCTTTGATAAGATACCACATGAGAGGCTCATGGATGGGGCATGTGGAGTCGGGACAAAGAGTTCAATGGATAAAAAATTGGTTAAAATAGAAAGCAGAGACTAAATAGAAAGCAGAGATTGGAGAAAGATAGAAAGTGGTGTTCCACAAGGGTCACTGCTGGGACCACTGTTATTCAGAATTTACATTAATGATTTGGGAATAAGTAAGGCAATCTCAAAATTTGCAGATCATACCAAGCTGGGGGCTAAAGCTAACACTGAGGAAGAATGTAACATAATACAAGAAGATATTATAAAACTTGCAGACCGGTTAGTTAAGTGGAAAACAAACATTAACATGGGTAAATGTGAAGTGATGCACTTTGGTAGGAAAATAGAACCATCATGTACATGTTAGAAAATAAAAACTGAATGGGTTAGAATGGGAGAGGGATGTAGAGATACAGATGAACAAATCATTAAGAGCAGCATCACAGGTCAGCAAAGCAATTAAAAATGCTAGCAAAGCACTGAGATTTATTTCTGGGGGTAAAGAATTCAAAAGTAGTGAAGTTATGTTAAACTTGTACAGGACCCTGGTCAGACTGTGTGTATAGTTCTGGTTTCCATACTATAAAAATGACATGGAAGCACTGGAGAAAGTGTAGAAAAGATTTACAAAGATGGCACCAGAATTGAGAGATTATAACTATTGGGAAAGTTTGAACAGGTTCAGGTTTTTTTTCTTTAAAAGAGAAGGCTTAGAGGAGACCTGATAGAGGTCTTTAAAATTATGAATTGGTTGGACAGAGTATATATGGAGAGAATGTTACCACTTTTGGGAGAATCTCAAACTAGGGACCATAAATATGATAGTTACTAATAAATCCAATTGGGAAATAAAGATAAATTTCTTTACTCAGAGAGTGGTTAGGATGTGGAACTTGGTACCACAAGAAGTGGTTGAGACAAATAGCTTAGCTACTTTCAAAAGCAAATTAGATGAGTACATGAGAGAAAAGGGAATAGAAAGATATGCTGAAAGGCTGAGATGAGGCAGATGGAATGGGAGGAAACTCGTGTGGA
The DNA here is from genome assembly GCF_044704955.1 of Pristiophorus japonicus. Lineage (NCBI taxonomy): Eukaryota > Metazoa > Chordata > Chondrichthyes > Pristiophoridae > Pristiophorus > Pristiophorus japonicus. The sequence continues at coordinate 232,847,819 of NC_091978.1, forward strand.
GTATAAACACCAGCACAGACTAGTTGGGATGAATGGCCTGTTTCTGTGCTGTATATTCTATGTAATTCTATGTATTATTTATTGTCACGGCAGCTGAGATCATCCGTCTAAACACAGTTCTCCTGTGTATAGCTTCTTTCCACAGTAGACCCTTAAGCACAAAGGCCCCAAGTTTCCACACGCGGCGAAAAAGGCGCACCTCAGAGCTGGGCGCCTGTTTTTCGCACCGGAAAAAAAGTGCGGTATTCTCGAGCTCCTTGGAGCTCGATGTCTGCTTGGCGCGGCGCACAGGGGGCAGAGCCTACCACTCGCGGCAATTTTGTAAGTAGGAGGGGGCGAGTACAATTGAAATGAGGCTTCTTGGTGCCGGCAACTCTGCGCGTGCGCATTGGAGCGTTCGCGCACGCGCAGTCTGAAGTAAACATTGGCACTCAGCCATTTTTTAAAGTACTGCAGAAAAAGTGAAGATTTGTTTCTTGGACCCCTGCAAAGGCTTGTATTTTAATTTTCGTGATATTTCTGTGTGTGAGGGAGTGCTTTTAGCAGCACTGCTGAATAAATCACCTGCTGAAATCAGTGAGTTCAGCTTTTCACTGCTAAACTTGCAGAACCGTGCTGCATTGGTACATGCAAATTAAGGACTTGTGTTTGGAGAAATAAGAGTGCCAATTCAACTTTGCAATGGATCAACGTCCACCAAGAACAAAGAATTTCTTGCATGAGGAAGTGGAGATATTAATCAACGTAATTGAGCAGAGATGGCAGGAGCTAGATACCAGCAACAGAGGTCGCATAAAAGTGCCACCAAAAGAAATGAAGAAACGCTGGAACCAAGTTGCAGAAGATAACTGCGCAGTGGTGCATACCAGGAGATCTGGAAGTCAGTGTAAAAAGAAATGGCACGACCTTGGTCAAGTAGTTAGTGTAAGTAATATTTCCCATTTTTAATTTAATCGTAATTGTAACCTGGCTATCTGTATGTCCCACCTTGCAGACTGACACACTCTGTAAAAAGTTATATTTTACTCTTTGCAGAAGAAATTGGCCCACAACAAAAGGGTGGCAACTCGGACAGGAGGAGGCGTGCCCAATCTGCATCCACTGACACCCTTGGAACAAAGGGTAGCTGCTATGATGAGTCGGACATGGAGTAAAGCAATCGGGACAGCACAAGCTGGGCCCGAACGCGAGGAAGAGGGTAAGTCCTGAAAATGCATCATGACCCTTTAAATCAACCTGCTGCCTGGCCTGCTATGTGTGAGAGTACTCATGCCACCCATCCGGCCCCTCCCTTGCTGTTAAGCATTTGACTGTTTATTTTGCAGAACATGATGATGATGATGATGATGATGACGATGCTGCTGCTGCCAACCCTGAGGATCCTGAGGGTACAGAACAAGAACCAGTACAACCAGCTGCGGACGATCCAGACTGGATGATGGTAGCGATGACTGAAATGTCTGCAGGGGAGAGCTTCCAATTTAATGTTTATGAGCCCCCATCAAGGGACATCAGAGTTTCAACCCCTAGCATAGGTCTTGGTTCCACCTTCCATGGTTTCGCTTCCAGTGTTGCGGGTCCCAGTGGTGCTGCTGGTATAATGCAGCATTCTACAGTCAGTGCACTACCGTCCAAGCCTGCACCTCCCTCTCGCATAGGTTCTGGTTCCACCTACTATGGTTTTGATTCCGACGCTTCGGGTCCCAGTGTTGCTGCTGATATCATGGAGCAGTTTACACCCATTCGTCCAACATCCCAGCCCACGGCTCGCACTCAAGTGCTGTCGTCTGGAACACCGAGCGTCCTACTGTTCCAGCCCGAGCCTCTCCCTCTAGTTCTGCCGTCTGCAACACAGAGCATCCCACCATTCCAGCCCGAGCCTCTCCCTCCAGTTCAGCCATCTGCAACACAGAGCATCCCACCATCCGTGCCCGCGCCTCCCAGTGTAGTGGTACCACGAGGCAGACCCAGGCAGAGGAGAAGGAGATTGGAGACACGCTCTCCTGAGATGCAGTGTGCAACAGATGCGGCTCAGGTTGTGGCATTGGATATGGAGACCAATGAGCTTACCCGATCACTCATCGGTGGCGTCAATGCTGTAGGTGAAGAGTTGACGGTCCTGACGGGAGAAATAGCAGTAATGACACGGGAACTTAGGGAGGGAATGTCCGAGGGAGTGCAATCGACGGCACAGGCCGTCAGGGAGGGCATGCAAGTGTTGGCACAGGCCGTCAGGGAGGGCATGCAAGTGTTGGCACAGGCCGTCAGGGAGGGCCTGGTTGAGGTAGGTGCTGCAATAAGGGCACACAGCCCAGCCAATCAAATGACACCCCCATGAGGAAGTGAACATTCACTGAGATATGGATGAGACATGGTTGCAGCCTTTCTTTGCTGCTTTTGTTCTTGTTTTTGATGTAGCTGTAGTAGCGTTTTTCAAATTGAAATTGTTTTGTAAGTTTTGTAACTTTACAACTTATAAGGGATCTTATGGTTTTTAAGTGATCTTATAGTGTAAATGCTCTCACATTTTTTTGTATCTTATTTAATTTTGCACCTAAAAAGTGATCCTGAAGTTTAAGTGTTCTTCAGAGTGTAAGATTTTTCACAATGAAACTGTTTTGTAAGTTTTGTAACTTTACAACATATAAGTGATCTCAGGGTTTTCAAGTGATCTTATAGTGTTTATGCTCTCACATTCTGTAAATTATTTAATTTTGCATCTAAAAAGTGATCTTGAAGTGTAAGTGATCTTAGAGTTTAAAATTTTTCACATAGAAAGTGTTTTGTAACTTTTGTAACTTTACAAGTTTATAAGTGATCTTAAAGTTTTTAAGTGATCTTCAAGAGTCATATTAAAAAGTATAGTTTGATACAACAAATATTTTATTAGAGTGACGTTAACTTTTCAATAAAATATTTTTTCATTAAAACTGTTTCATGTTCCATTAACACAACACAACGTAGGAACAACTGCAAAGAATAAACATGTCCATACGCAAAAGTGGTCGCAGAGCCCTCAGGCATCAGTAGTTGAAGCATTCACGGATGAGCTGCTGGCAAGTCTCGAGCAATCGTTAAAGGGGCACAATGGACGGCCCTCCTCCGACCTCGTGCTCCGGCATCAGGCACTTGCATGCTTTCCTGATTGTCGTTATCATCCACATCCTGGTCTTCCGTAATACTATCATCATGCACTGGACCCTCACGTCGGTCTTCGGGTTCCACTACCAGCTCCTGCTGCCTCATGATGGCTAAGTTATGAAGCATGCAGCACACAACAGTGAAGTGACCGACAATCTGAGGAGAGTATTGCAACTGTCCTCCGGAATGGTCCAGGCATCGGAATCGCTGTTTCAATATGCCAATGGTCCTCTCAATGATGCTGCACGTCGCAATGTGCGCCATGTTGTATTGACGGTCAGCTTCTGTCCGTGTCACGCGTATGGGCGTCATGAGCCAGGTGGTCAGGCCGTACCCTTTGTCACCCAGTAGCCAGCTCTGCCCTTCTGGCTGCTGCTCAAACAAGTCAGATAGAACGCTGTCGCGTAGGATGAACGCATCGTGGGTGCTGCCAGGGTATCTCGCATCAACTGACATGATGCGCTGCTTGTCGTCACACACGAGCTGCACATTGATAGAGTGGAAACCTTTCCTATTTCGGTACTGCTCAGATTCCTCCACGGGTGCTCGCAAGGCTATGTGGGTACAATCAATGCAGCCCTGTACCTTTAGGAAGCCGGCAATCCTGAAGAAGCCCACAGCCCTCTCATGGATCGCTTGTGCGGTCATTGGGAAATTGATGAAGTCATTCCTTCGCGCATAAAGTGCAGCCGTGACCTGGTAAACGCAGGCGTGTATTGCACGTTGAGAGATGGCACACACATCTCCAGTTGTAGCCTGAAACGATCCCGAGGCATAGAAAGAAAGTGCAGCTGTTACCTTCACTTCAACAGACAAGGCAGTTGTCCTTCTGCTTCTGGGCTGCAAATCTGCTCTCACCATATCACAGATCTCAGTGACAACTTCTCTGCGAAAACGCAGCCTTTTCACACAATCAGCCTCGCTCATGTCCAGGTATGAGCGCCTGTTCGATATTGTCGACGTGGGTAAGGTCTCCTGCCCATCAACCTACGGGCTACGACGTTCCTGGTGCAGTGAGCTCTAATCAATTCTCTCCTATGCAGTGAATTGATGGCAAACCATTGCATAATACGTGGTGTTGACAATGCAGCACCCATTCTGCAAATTTAAATATAAAACTGTCTATGTGGCTGCCTCTCCCTGTCCACATGGCCTCAGTCCCCCTCACAGCTCGAAGGCTGCTGCTGTATCTGGCTGCCGGCCAGTCACTGACGCCGCCCCTAAAGCGTGGCCGAATGGCCTCAAGAACCTTAATGAGCTGCGTGTGTCCTGCGTTGATTGTTCGGCTGCCGGCCAGCCACTGACGCCGCTGCTATCTCATGGCCGAATGGCCTCACGTCGGTCCGCTGCTGATTCTTTGGCTGCCGGCCAGCCACTGACGCCGCTGATATCTCATGGCCGAATGGCTTCGGGTCCGTCCGGTGCTGCTTCTTCGCGGCCAGCCACGAAGAGAATGAAGGCCTGCCTCAAGCACTGCAGCTCAGCTCGAAGCTTGCTGCCGCTGCCATCGAGACACTGACGCCACACCGTTGCCTGAAAGGCCTGCCTGAAGCACTTTCACACAGGTAGGAACATGGTTTATTTAATCTTTTCTTTGCTTATAAATTTTTATTCAGGTTGGATTTATTTGTATAATATTTGTATAAGTATAACTAAGGATTGATTGTAGAATTTAATGACTTCCCTTCCCCCCTTCCCCTCACCCCCCCCCACCTCGTTCCCTACGCCTAATTTGTAACCTGCGCCTGATTTTTTAAAGTGTAGACAAGGTTTTTTCAAGCGTACAAAAATCTTCACTTACTCCATTCTAAGTTAGTTTGGAGTACGTTTTCACTGTGGAAACTTTGAAATCAGGCGTCAGTGGCCGGACACACCCCCTTTTGAAAAGAAAATTCTGTTCCAAAGTGAAACTGTTCTACCTGACTAGAACTGGAGGAAACTAAATGTTGAGAATTCCGATTTCTAAGATACTCCGTTCTACACCAGTTACTCCTAAAAAATCAGGAGCAAATCATGTGGAAACTTGGGGTCAAAGAATCTAGGCTGGCACTCCAGTGCAGTACTGAGAGAGTACACAAGGGGAATATAATGTGGAGAAATTGGAGTTGCTGATTCCTTGAACTGAGAATTTCTCAAACACCCATTATCTCCCACACAGGTTCCTGTTGCTTTCTGTCTAGCGCATGCACTCTCACTACTGGGTGAGCACTGCACTGTTGGAGGTGGTGTCTTTTGGATGAGACGTTAATCTGTGGCCCCATCTGCTGTCTAAGTTGGCCGTAAAAGATCGCATGCCACTATTTCAAAGAAGATCAGGGGAGCTAGCCCCAGTGTCCTCGCCAATATTTATCCCTCAATCAACTTAATTAAAACAGATTATCTGGTCATTATCACATTGGTTTGTGGTAACTTGCTGTGCGCAAATTCGGCTGCCACTTTTCCTGCATTACAACAATGACTGTACTTCAAAAGTACTTAATTGGCTGTAAAGCGTTTTGGGATGTCCTAAGGGCATGAAAGGCGCTATATAAATGCATGTCGTTCTTTTTAGACCGTACATTTGCCAACTGAGCCATCAGGGAAGCCCATCATACTATTGTTTAAAGTAGTTTGCAAGATATGTTACAAAACAGAAAAATGTGCAACAATGGTCCCTGTAAATAAAAGTATTTCAATAATTATAAAAATATACACAAAAGTATATAGCAAAGGTTTACACTGCAACAGATATAATATCCAAACTGAATATTCAGAGTATTCAAAAAACTTTAGGGCGATCAGAATAAATTGTAAGTCAACTATGTTTAAAGCTACAATGGGCCTTAAATTGCGGTTGGAGGCTTCCCGCAAGCGGTTGCCCCCGACCTGCCAAAAATCTACGCACCTACCTGATGGTCCCGCAAGTTCAGAGACTTGCGGTCCTGGGACTCTATGCATAGGCCTGCGTAGAGGCCCACGTATCCCAAGGGTGCATGTGGTTCGCAAGCACCCCTGGGATCATGTGGGCCAGCCCAACCAATGAAAGAAAGGGGATCCCCATTCATGCTCATGGGGATTCCGTATGTACGGAACTCCCATAAGTATGAATGGGAATACGTTCAAAAATACATGTACATTGAAAATACATATTTTTTAAATCACATTTAAAAATAATCAAAGTGGCATTTAATTAAATACTTAAATCAAAAATGTAATTTTTTGAAAAGTAAACTTACTTTAAAGGGTCTAAAAATATATGTATCTTATTTCATAGGTTTTTAAGTGTATAAATTATTGAAAACATATTTTTTTCTGTCCTTTAGAAGTCTTACGCTGGTAAAAGCAGGCCTTATGCCTGCTTTTACCAGGCGTAAGAATTTCATCGGCATTCGCTGGGCAGAAGTTGGGCAACTCGCCACCCGCAGAGGCCTTTTTCCCAGTAATACGTGCGATCTGTCAAGAAAATTGTTGACAGATTGCAAGTTCCGTGTTGCAGCGCATGCACTTCGCATGCCTAAACCCGGAATTTGCATGGCTCCTACGGGCACGTTCACACCTCATACGCACCTGTAGGGGCCGCAAATTACGGCCAAACAAGTTACATAGGATTACGTAGGATATACCACACAGAAACAGGCCATTATGCCCAACAATCATATTTATATAAAGTACTGCAATTGCCAGAAAATACTGTTATTTTTTAGCAAATTCTCTATTCTTTAAAGAAAGACGTAACAGGTGTCACAGAATTCAATAAAAAATTAAGGCCTGTGGAACAGATATCATAGCACAGCTTCAATTGACCTTCCTGGGTCATCTAGATATAGTAGGGATCTGTGGCTGGTGAGGGATACAAGGAGTATTTTTTTAGATAGCCTTGTCTGTGATTGAGACCAAGTATAGAGGTCACATGAGATGACAAGGTCAAGGGGATTGCTGTATGAGAGGTTATAAGGAGGGAGAGGTTTAGAGAGGACAAGAGGTCATAAAAATCATATGAGAAAGGGCAAGTGAGGCTGAGATGGAGATTGAAATCACAGAGGATGAGTAGTTACTCAGGCTGAATGAGGAAAGGAAGGAGGATAACTTGGTGAGAAACTGAGTGGGCTTTTGGGGGATGGTAAAGGAAGAGGATTTTAAAGGAGAGACAAGAAGGGTTGAACATGGTAAGATGGTCGTGAGATGTATGGAACCAGAATAGACCTATTATCATTATAAGCTAAGAAAACCATGAGTTAAACAAAATGAGAGATATTGTCACGATATTTGGGGAGAAAAAAAGCCCCCAAAAATGTGCATCATTTTACATCACATGCAAATGACAGAAATACTTTCTGATGCAAATCATGTAATCCCAGCATACATTTATAAAACAGTAGAAAAAGATTGGTGAATAACTTGGTTTAGTACCCTAGTATTTAAGGTACTACACTAGCAAACTAGAAGTTATGAGTCCAAATCCCACACTGGCAAGTTATGAAATTCAATTCAATACATCTGCGACTTTGTGGGCTAGCATTAGATACATGACAATGAAAGCTGCTGGATTATTGTAAAAACCCAACTGGTTCACTAATGTCCTATAGGAAGGAACCTGTCCTCACCACCTGATCTGGTCTTCGTGTGGTTCTTGTCCCACACTACATGGTTGACTTTTAATGCCCTCCTGGCAATAGAGATAGGCAGTAAATATTGCCATGTCAGTATTGCGTACATCCCAAGGATAAATTAAAAAAATACTTTTTCGGAATAATGGGGCCAACAGTCCTCTGGTTGATCCACCCAGTGCCACTTTCGTCGTGGCCTGGAACAGGTGGGATGGGAGAGCCGCCGGGAAGCGCCCGCCGACGTTAGTGGACGGCTGTTGTGCGTACGTACACTCCCGCCCACCGAGATGCCATATTCATGCGGGCTGGAGTCGGCGGCAGGTGGATCGCTGAGTGCAGGCAGCTCTGTCCTCAAGGTAAGTGTGAAGATGCTGTAAAAAAGGTTAGTGAAGTTTATTTAAATTATTTCTTTACAGGTTCTTTACCTGCATGGGGTCCCCGGAAGGTCGTCAGATGTTTTTTTTTGTTTTTGATGCTTTTTATTTTTAGTTCTTCGACCCTCCCTGAGCCTTTGCTGCCGAGAATGAGAGTTCCTGCCCGCTGCCGCCCAGATTGGCAGCATATGTCTCTGATTTGCCGCCTGCTGACCTTCGAGGAACCGAGGTGATGAAAATCCCGCCCAAAGACTGTCGGGGACCTCGGCGGCCATCAGCGGTCCTTTGGGCGACACTTGGGCGGGCAGAGGCCTTCATCAATTTCGGCCCCAATTGCTTCCAGTTTAGAGCTATTAACTTATGATAAAGAGTGCCACCTAGTGAGGGTGGACTCAATTAAAGTATTTGAAAGGACATTGGACAGATTCCTGATACAGTAGAATTGAGAGACAGAGGGCTCAATTTTTCCAAGCCCGTTTTTTAGTGTATTGCCAGAGTTATGTCCGTTTTTCTAGGCCAGAAATGCGCCAGAAATATTTTACCAAAGTTTCCCCGATGTATAATTTGAATTTGGCGCCGCGCAGTATGTCCAGTCACCTCGGGGGGTGGAGCCTGCTGTCTGCACCAAAAAAAGATGCCACACCTTCTGCGCATGCGCGGGAAAAAAGTTACTTTTTTGACATTCCAATGGACGCGTATGCTCAGTACAGCTCAGATTTGGCAATCGGCCATTTTTAAAGAGCCAGTTGTGTGTATTACAAGTGCTGCGTGAGCATTGGAAAAATCGCAGCTGCAGCAATACAAGATGCAACGCGGTGCAAGGACCAAGAATTTCTTGCAGGATCTAACAGATGTGGTTCAGATGATATCATTGAGTGCGGAGAGCACTGACCTTACCCGATCACTCCTGGACGCCATCAGTGGGGTGAGTGATGAGGTAGCGGGACTGTCGGGAGAAGTAACAACACTCTCACAAGAAATGGGAACGATATCCGGGACCATCAGTGAGGGAATAGTGGCCATGAGGGAGGGAATGTCAGAGGTAGTGCAAACCATGTCACTGGCCATGAGGGAGCGAATGTTGCAGGTCATTGAGACACTGTCAGGGCGCATGAGGGACGGCATGTTGGAGTTAGCTGCTGCAATAAGGGAACACGCCCAGACCCCGCGCCCATTGACAGAATCAACTGTCACTCCCACTCCAATCCCCACACCAGTCTCTGAAGAGCCCAAAGCTGGGCCCTCCAAACTGCTGCCTTGGATCTCCAACTTGCCGCCTGACGCTGACGCCCCCCCACCCTCAAGAGGTGCGCAGTACCCAAGATGTTAACAAGAATAAGCTTGGTATCAAGCCCAGAAACACTGCACCACCGCAGTGGAGTGTCCAAGACCAAGCACAGCAGGCATTCTTAGAATAAGGGGAATGAGAGGTGGGTGCAGCCTTTGCTGCTGTTGTTGTTGTTATTATTATTGTTACTGTTGTAACTGTTCTCAAATGAAAAGTTTTTTGTAAGTTATGTAAATTTACAAGTTTATAAGTGATAAAGCTTTTAAGTGATCTTAAAGAATGATCTTAAAGTAAAGTTTGATACAAGAATAATTTTATTAAAGTTAAGTTATTGTAAACATTGGAATAAAATATATTTTACATTAAAACTGAACCATGTTCCATTAACACAACACAACATTACAGAACAGTTCCAAACAGTAAACATGTCCATCTGGAATAGTTGTTGCTGACTTAAATTTAACCTTTGAAAGAAGCTCAAAACGGCAGGAAAGCAGGCAGCACAGGTTCGCAGTTGTATTTCTCCAGGTCTGTATGGATGGACCACACCCAAAGGTCATGACTTCTCCTCTCTTCTCCCCACCCCCCTTGAGTCTTATGACTTCTCTCTCTCCCTCCCCCTTCCTGGGCTCCAAGCCTTCTGATCGGCATCTCTCTCTCTCTCTCTCTCTCTCCTCCCCCTCTCCCTCCATGGCTTGTTTTGTAGCCGAACCCCGAGTCGCTGTGTACGGACGCGAGGCTGATTCTGCCGGCCAAACCTACGACCCTCTAGCCGTGCTTCAAGATGTTCGCTGGTGGCGTGTGAGTGAGTAAAAAATGAGAAAACTTCTGAAATCCAACAAATTTACACTTCTACGTTGACAGGTAAAAAAAAGTTGAACTTTATTATTGATTTTGACAGTGTTCTTGACTCCCTCCAAAATCTTCGATTTAAAAATAATGGCGTCTTTCAGCGCAGATTTGTGAATGTGCACTGGTTTTCTTAACTCACCAGAAGGTTTTTCTGGAGTGGTCAGATATGCCAACCTAAGAGAAAAAAATGTTGGCCAAACTAACTCACCAGAAGGTTTTTCTGGAGTGGTCAGATACGCCAACCTAAGAGAAAAAAATGTTGGCCAAACTGCGAACAATTGAAAAAACTGGTGCAGACATGAGGGAACTATGACATAAAAAAAAAACTGGCCTAGAAAAATCGCAACCAAATCAGTTACGCCGGCGCAGATCGCAGGGGGAAATTTTTGAAAAAATAAATACGCACCGCCCAAAAAATGGCGCAAATGACTGGCGCAAATTGAGCCCTTAGGCTTGGTCCCAAAATCATGAAGAAAAAGAAAATTTTGTCTGTTCCTCCAATACACAGGGATATCAATACCAATGATAACTGAAAGGGCCAAATTTCCTTTTTTTGAATTTTTATGATCATAAAGTAATGTTTGAACCAAATCATGCTCATTATCTCCAAACCTCCAACATAACTCAACTGCACTGTGTTGCTACAAGATGTTCATTTACTATTGTGAAACATTGTCATTTCTGTTAATTTCACACTTATTCCTTAATACAAAATGGGGGTGAAATTCGCTAACAACAAAAAAGGGCACAGGCACCGTAATATGAGAAATACCCGCGCCCGTTCAGAAAGCACAGGAAGCACGTCAATTTGTTGTTGCCTGCTAATTAACATTTAGGAGCAACTAGGAGTACACAGCCTAGTGATGAACGAACGTGCTGCTGACAGCTGTGTGCTCAGCAGGAGGTTGAAGTTCACGTCACTGGTGTGAGGCTAGCTTACTTAAAGCCAGCCTGTTCCTTTTTAAGGCAGGGTTCAGCTCTTAAAGCTGAGCTACATTCTGCACATAAATTTTTTTTAAATCCTTCAGAACTAGGAAGTCTGCAGCTCATAATGCTGAATTGCCTTCTGCACATAAAAAATGCTAAAAGTGCTTTAGCGCTAGCAAAATGGCTGAGATATCCGGTGGTCGTGAAAGGTGCTATCTCAATGCTAGTCTTTCTTTCTTTCAACATACTAGGGAAAGGCATCCAGGGTCTCGGATACAGCACTTCAGCTTTGTGCAGGAGGTCAACACTGGAAGAGGGGACCTCTACCCACAGGGAGCCAGGGGGACCTCCAGAAAGAAGGACCATGGGACCAGATTGTCAAGTAGTCAATGTCACCCCCAGGACCTGGCTCCAGTACCCAAAGATGTTTCATGACCTCAAACGAGTGGTCAAGGTCAGTGAATGCATCTTCAAAAGTCATCTCCTACCAACTGCACCACTAGCCTCTCAAACTGCTTAATGCTCAACTTCCCTCCTTCCCTCCCCCCTCATCTCCCCGGCCATCATTCACCCACCAACAATCTGCATCAAACATGAGGCACACCTCACATTCCTAGCTTCACCTCACCCCCTTGGAGGAGACAGTGCTAGCCATTCTTGGCAGGGGCTTGGCTGAGCCAGTGGCCACCGGCAGGGCTTAAGGAATACAAGATGTCGGTATCCTCATACGTTATGCACCTTCTCATATCCCACTTCCCCCTCATCCCACAATCTCTTCTGATTTACAAGCTACACATGGTGTAAGCATGCACCTCTTGAGTTACCCATCAACCTCACCCCTATTCTTGTGCCTTCATTTTAGACACCCAAGAAATCCAGTCTGCCCAGCCAGTGGTTGAACAATAGAGGGAGAGGAGAGTGAAGAAGAAACATGGTCACTTGATTTCATACTCCCTGCCATCAGCTCCTGGAGGTTGTCCTGCAAGGACATTGGTCCCTTAGAGGCTGGGTCAGGGAAAATTATAATGGAAAATAAGGAAATGGCAGAGACTTTAAACAAATATTTTGTATTTATCTTCACAGTAGAAGACACAAATAGTGAGGAGCTAAGGGGCTAATGAAAGTGAGGATCTTAAAGTAATTTAGACCAGTAGAGAAAAAGTACTTGAGAAACTAACGGAACTAAAAGCCGACAAATCCCCTGGACTTGATGGTCTAGATTCCAGGGTTTTAAAAGAGGTGTCTGCAGAGATAGTGGATACATTGGTTGTGATCTTCCAAAATTCCCTAGATTCTAGAATGAACCCCACTTTTCAAGAAAGGAGGGAGGGAGAAAACAGGGAACTATAGGCCAGTTAGCCTGACATCAGTCATCGGGAAATGCTGGAATGCACTATCAAGGAAGTGGTAATAGGGCACTTAGAAAATTATAATATGATTAGGCAGAGCCAACATGGCTTTATGAAAGGATAATCGTTTTTAGCAAATTTATTCGAGTTTTTTGAAGAAGTAACTAGTAGGTAGATAAAGGGAAGCCAGTAGATGTAGTGTACAATATTTGGATTTCCAAAAGGCATTCGATAAGGTGCCATATAAATGTTTTTTTACACAGGTAAGGGCTCATGGGTTGGGGGTAATAAGCATGGATAGAGGACTAATTAACAGATACCAACAGAGAGTAGGGATAAATGAGTCATTTTCATGTTGGAAGGCTGTAAGGATCAGTGTTCAGAGTGCGGTGGACGGGTTGACTGCAGATGGCGGTTGGTGGATGTGGTGTGGTTGGCGTTGCGGGGGCGTGGCTCCGGGGTGGCTGGGGCTGGGGGGCATTTGGGAAGGATTCTGACGGAACGGGGCGGGTTGGGTGCGGGGGGAGTGTTCCCGGTGTTGGGTGGGTCCGGAGCCGGGGGCGGCCACGCTCTTTGGATGGGGGGGTGGGCTGTTTGGGGCTGGGATTGGGAGAGACTTCTTCACTCGGGGAGTTGTTGGCCTGTGGGGTTCCCTGCTGCGGAGAGTTGTTGATGCCAGTTCATTGGATGTGTTCAGGAGGGAGTTGGATGTGGTCCTTGCGGCTGGGGGAGGTCGGAGGGTATGGAGGGGGCGTGGGGAGGAGGTGCTGGGGTGGGTGATCAGTCATGAATTTGTTGAATGGCGGTGCAGGCTTGAAGGGCTGAATGGCCTACTCCTGCACCTATTTTCTATGTTTCTATCAGTGCTTGGGCTTGATAGGCTCGATGCTGAGAGGTTGTTTTCCCTGGCTGGAGAGTCTTGAACTGGGGGCATAGTCTCAGGAGAAGGGGCCAGCCATTTAAGACTGAGATGAGGCAGAATTTCTTCACTCAGAGGATTGTGAATCTTTGGAATTTTCTACCCCAAAGTGCTGAAAATGCTGAATCATTGAGTATATTCAAGGATGAGACAGATAGATTTTTGGACTTTAGGGGAATGAAGGGATATGGGGATCAGGTGGGAAAGTGGAATTGAGGCCGAAGATCAGCCATGATCTTATTGAATGGTGGAGCAGGCTCGAGGGGCCATATGGCCTACTCCTGCTCCTAGTTCCTTTCTTATGTTCTTATTAGGGCATCTGTAGTGTCACCCACTGAAAGTCAACAGCCTTCTACCAGCCATGCTAAAGGCACCGGGGTAGCACTGCGTCACATCACTAGGAAAGGACAAAGGCACACACAAGACAGTCACTGAAGGAATTCACAAGGGTGATTAGTTGACTTTTTGATGTAATATTGGATGTATATATTATTAAAGTTGGATTGGAAAGTTTGCTTTCTGGTGGCTTTTACTTCAACATTTTGGCCAAAAGTCGCTGTGATGGCCAGTATCGGAGGGAAGGTAACGTGTGGGACAAGTGTTGAAAGGGGAATTGGTGTTCACCAGTACTGCAGACAGATGATTTGATCCTAGATATCCTGGCCAGAAAGGGGCTGTCTGGGTTGCTTCCTTCTTTGCTAGGAGTATTGCCCAATTTGGGCACTTCAGAGTACCCTCCCCAGAGGACACCATCATTCATGGCAGTAGATGGTAAATAGACTGAATGCTGTGCACACTACCTAGGAACAGATGCAGAAGAAGATGTCAGACTTAAAGTAAACTGACAAGGATAGAATACCCAACCGTGCTATGTATCCTCTGGGCGGCCCAAAGTTTCACCTGTTCCACCTGTACTCCTGTTAGAAATCAGGGGTTCAAAATGTATAAAACTGATATGAAGAATGCTGTGTTTAAATCGTTTTGAACTGGAGACAAAATGTCTCCTCAGGCTGATATTAGATGCTTAGAAATGCTAATTTTTGGTGCCCTGCTGAGATGTTATAACATTCTGCACTATTATCTGTTGTTTTCAAGTTAAAACTTCACTGTTTATGTATCTTTAAGTCCATTTGTTATAGAAAAACTTAGAATGGATGGAAGTTGTGAGAGTTAATGTAAACATTTGCTATGTCATAAAGGAGGCAACACTCTGAAGTGAATAGTTTTCTGATTTGGTTTCACAGCAAGATAGGGACAAAAGAGATATGACACAAATTTCAAAGGAAGAAACCCTGGGAAAGTATAACCAAAGAAAGACATGTGGCCAAGAACATGAGACATCTTTAGGGTGGGCTTTGACACAAGAATCGAGACAAAGAATTAGAAGCCTCATTGGGTATTAAGGTTTTAGGGAAACCTCTATAGGTCAAAAAGTCTTGTCAATATCCCACCCCTAAAAAGAGAATAAAAATAGCCTCCTCAAGCCTGTCCTCACAAACGGTGTGCGGGAAGAGTGAAACGGGAGTTACACTGGTCGAATGCTCTTTGAGCGATCAGACGCTTTACCAAAGGAAGCTCTAGATGAAAAGAAAGAGGCTGAAAGCCAGAGAACTGCTCACATGCGCCAGCTGTTTGTCCGATCAGAGCGGTATCAACTACTTGTCACGGTCGTATGTTTTTGCTGTATAACTAATGCGTTACATTCCATCTTAAACACAATATACCCACCAGATTGGTTTACAGTCGATCCTGATTATTAAACTGACCAGAGATAGCCTTAACTTGGCTATTTCTAACGCTCCTAACTCGTGCTAACCTCTCACGATATACAGCTCATTTTTTGCATTTCATGCATCAGGAGAGGACACCTTCAAGATGGAATGGAAAATTGAAAACCAGGCCACATTCATATCTTCTAAGGTTGTAAAAGTTATAATTTTACAATAATCTAGCTGCACGATGCACAGTCACTTAATGACACCCAGCTTGTTGTGCAGGTTGTACACATGTCTGTCACTGTGCATGTGCTCCTTCAACTTTCAGATGACTTTTCTGCTAGTGGAACTGGATGTCACCCTGAGAACACAATCCCAGTCTACAAAAAGACATCCCTGGACAAATACAGGTGCCAAAGACACATCTTCAATTATATTTCTAAGGTGCTCTATGGATCCAGCTACAGGGATAATGATGGGTCTTACCAACCTAGCTCATATACAGGCAGTGCATCCAATGAGGAATCCTCAGTGTCGTTTAGCTTCTTGAGGACAAAAGGAATTCCAAAAGGAGTTCCCATACTTCCAGCAAGAACTGTTGAATATCACAGTGAAGCTCCACGGACTGGTAGGTGGTGAAGACAGCAAAAGTAAAACAAAGTCTAAACTAAAGTGCAATGCAACAAAACAAAACTATTCACTTTAACAAATGCAACAAAGGAAAGTTAAAAAGGCCACCACTCCACCTCCTCGTGCCCTTCAAAAAAAACTGTACTAATTTACTGCACAGACAACTTTAAGAAAAGCAAGTAGTGTCTGTCTGTATGCTGCTGCAGACTTCTGCATTCTTGCTTTTAAGGTGGTTTCCCCATGACGTGTACTACCAACGCAAACTCGATGAAACGCTGGGCCTGGATGGCAATTCCCTTATTCGCATACTTTTCAGAGCTGTAATCAGGCTTGTGCCATGCAGCAGTGTGAGTCTCCTGCTTTCCCAGCGTTGTCCAGGTAGAATGCCCCAGTGCAGTTTGCACTGCAAGTCCCATTTCCCCGAATTTCTGTCCCTTCTGCGCCTGGAATGCACCTGCAACACCAGCACAAAGGAGTGGAATTGTTAGCTCATTATATGTTTTTGAAAAAATTACCACACACATCATTGCAACGCAGGCAAAAAAATCGGCCCAGTAGCAGTGGGTCTTTTTCAGTCAAATTTAAAAAGCACCCCCAGCTTTCTTTTTGAACATTTGGAACAGTTGAATTTCCATGCCTGCCAAACAGAAAACTGCTGAATTGAAAAAACCTTAAATGAACAGCATTAAATGTCAGCATTCCAGACAAAAATAAATCACATTGTAATGCAAACATTTTATGCTGTTACAGCAGCATACATGCCAACTTAGAAAACTAGTAAAAGCTGTCGCAACAGCTCCAAAAAAGCTGACAACTTGAGACTGACCTTGACCCTGACATGTGAAACCATGTAGTTGCATTGGCTTTGTAATGTAAAACTGTGGGTATACCCAAATTGCATCTCTTATATTGGAGGAAAAATATAACTTATATAAATGCCTCACAGAGAAATCTTAATAATAAATAGATTTTTAATTATTTTAAAAATGAAAAGCAAAGTGATACTTGGATTTTCAATAGACCAACCAGAGCATCAATGATCCAAAAGTCACATCCAAAACCCAGTGCTCCAGTTCACTATATTCCTCCCAAAGTTCATCTAAACACTGGACCTTATCCAACTCTCCACCTTTTCACAGAGACATCCTCCCTTCCTACCCACCCAGTTCATATTGGGACTTCTCCTTCCCCCTCATCAATTCAAACTGTCACTCTTCTCAGTGTCAGTTGTGGCTCAGTGGGTAGCACACTCGCCTTTGAGTCAGAAAGAATGGTGCCAGGGGATTGGAGAACTGCTAATATTGTACCATTGTTTAAAAAGGGAGGAAAGGATAAACTGAGTAATTACAGGCCAGTTAGTTTAACGTCGGTGGTGGGTAAATTATTGGAATCAATTCTGAAGGACAGGATAAACCTTTATTATAAAGACACAGATTAACCAAGGACAGTCAGCATGGATTTGTTATGGGAAGGTCATGTCTGACTAACTTGATTGAATTTTTTGAGGAGGTAACAAGGAGGGTCGATGAGGGCATTGCATTTGATGTAGTTTACGTGGATTTTAGCAAGGCTTTTGACAAGGTCCCACATGGCAGGCTGATCAAAAATGTAAAAGTCCATGTGATCCAAGAGAGAGTGGCAAATTGGATCCAAATTGGTTCAATGGCAGGAAGCAAAGGGTAATAGTTGACGGGTGTTTTTGCAACTGGAAGGCTGTTTCCAGTGGGGTTCCACAGGGCTCAGTACTCGGTCCCTTGCTTTTTGTAGTATATATTAATGATTTCAACTTAAATGTAGGGGTCATGGTAAAGAAATTTGCAGATGATACAAAAATTGTCTGTGTGGTTGACAGTGAGGAGGAAGGCTCTAGACAGCAGGAAGATATCGATGAACTGGTCAGTTAGGCAGAAAAGTAGAAAATGGAATTCAATCTGGAAAAGTGTGAGGTAATGCATTTGGGGAGGGGCAACAAGGCAAAGGAAAACACAATAAATGGGAGGATACTGAGAGGTATGGAGGAACAGAGTGACTTTGGAGTGTATGTCCACAGATCCTTAAAGGTAGCAGGACAGGTCGCTAAGGTAGTTAAAAAGGCATATGGAATGCTTTCCTTTATTAGCCGAGGCATAGAATATAAGAGCAAGGAAATTATGTTTGAAATGTATACAACACTAGTTAAGCCACAGCTTGAGTACTGCGTACAGTTCTGGTCACCACATTACAGGAAAAATGTGATTGCACTAGAGAAGGTGCAGAGGAGATTTACGAGGATATTGCCAGAACTGGAACATTTTAGCTATGAGGAAAGATTGGATAGGCTGGACTTATTTTCTTTGGAACAGAGGAGTTTGAGGGGAGATTTAATTGCGGTTATTAAAATTAAGAGGGGCCTAGATAGAGTGGATAGGAAGGACATGTTTCCCTTAGCAGAGTCAGGGGGCATAGATTTAAAGTAATTGGTAGAAGGATTAGAGGGGAGATGAGGACATTATTTTTCACCCAGAGGGTGGTGGGGGTCTGGAACTCACTGCCTGAAAGAGGCAGAAACCCTAATCACATTTAAAAAGTACTTGGATGTGCATTTATTGAGCGGAGACCCAGAGGCTACGGACCTAGTGCTGGAAGGTGGGATTAAGCTGGGTAGCTTTTTTTCAATCGACACGAACACGATGAGCCAAATGGCCTCCTTCTGTGTTGTAATTTTCTATAATTCTATGAAAGGCGCTATGTAAATGCAAGTCTTTCTTTTTTCCTCCTCCCACCCAATTAAACTAGTACTCTTTATCCACTCATCCTTGTTCATGTTGGTACTTTTTCTTCTCCCTCCCCTCAAGAATTCATGCTGACAGTCATTGCTCCAGCACCATGGCACTCTCATTCCATTCCACTCCCTCTCAGTTAATGTTGACACTCTTCTTCCTATATCTACCCCAAAGAGCCATTCCCAGCTTCGCTACTCTTACTCCTAACGCACTGCCCTTGCTTCTACCCCTTTCCCTCTCTGCTTTATTACCAGCACTTCCCAATTCCTTCTATTACCATCCATTTACTTACTCTTAGTCATCGATTCTCTTTTGCCTCTCCCCTTTAATGCCATCCACTCCACTCTGCTGCATCATTCATTGCTATTCACATCCCGTCTCCTTGCCATCCCTTTCCCCCCTTGCCATGCATTTTGCCCTTTCGCCTTGTCATACATTCTGCCCCCTCCCTGACCCTCCTCTTGCCATGCATTCTGCTCCTCTCTTCCCCTCACTTGCATTCTCTCTCCATCGCTAGTATCCATTCTCCCTGCTAGCTCCCACCAGAGCCCATTAGCTAATGCACCAGACATGTCTTGCTAAGCCTCTTTGTGCACTCAAAATATTTCTGGCCCAGATTGCCGTCCTTGTACATTGTAGGCAGGGAGCAGAAGGGGTCCATTTGTGCTGATTTGGGTCAAATTGATCAGACCCCTAAAATGTTGAGTGTCAGGATAAAATGCTGATGGTTGGCAAGCTCCCCACTGGAGTGGAACTAAACTACAGAACCAGTGGGAAGCTGTTTAACCTTCGCCGACTCCAGGCCATGTCCAAGATCACCCCAACCCCTGTTGTTGAGCTACAGTACACAGACGACACCTGCATCTGCGCACATTCTGAGGCTGAACTCCAGGATATAGTTGATGTATTCACCGAGGCATATGAAAGCATAGGCTTTACGCTTAACATCCGTAAGACAAAGGTCCTCCACCAGCCTGTCCTCACCGCACAGCACTGCCCCCCAGTCATCAAGATTCATGGCGCGGCCCTCGACAACATGGACTATTTTCCATACCTCGGGAGCCTCTCATCAACAAAAGCAGACATTGATGCGGAGATTCAACATCGCCTCCAGTGCGCCAATGCAACCTTCGGCCGCCTGAGGAAAAGAGTGTTCGAAGAACAAGCCCTCAAATCTACAACCAAGCTCATGTTCTACAGGGCTGTAGTAATACCCGCCCTCCTGCATGGATCAGAGGCATGGAACATGTACAGAAGACACCTCAAGTCGCTGGAGATATATCACCAATGATGTCTCCGCAAGATCCTGCAAATCCCCTGGGAGGACAGGCGCACCAACATCAGTGTCCTCGTCCAGGCTAATATCGCCAGCATTGAAGCACTGACCACACTCGATCAGTTTCGTTGGGCAGGCCACATAGTTCGCATGCCAGGCACGAGATTCCCTAAACAAATACTCTATGCGGAGCTCCTTCATGGCAAATGAGCCAAAGGTGGGCAGCGGAAACGTTACAGGGACACCCTCAAAGCCTCCCTGATAAAGTGCGACATCACCACTGGGAGTCCCTGGCTGAAGACTGCCCGAGGTGGAGAAAGTGCATCCGGGAGGAGGTTGAGCTCTTCGAATCTCAACACTGAGAGCGTGAAGAGGTCAAGCGCAGGCAGCGGAAGGAGCATGTGGCAAACCAGTCCAACCCACCCTTTCCCTCGACGAACGTCTGTCACACCTTTGACAGGGTCTGTGGCTCTCGTATTGGACTGTTCAGCCACCAAAG
Organism: Pristiophorus japonicus; assembly: GCF_044704955.1. Lineage (NCBI taxonomy): Eukaryota > Metazoa > Chordata > Chondrichthyes > Pristiophoridae > Pristiophorus > Pristiophorus japonicus. The sequence goes on from NC_091978.1 coordinate 232,868,137, forward strand.
AACTCACTTTAGGAGTGGAAGCATTCCTCGATTCCGAGGAACTGCCTATGATGATCAGTTATTCTGAGACATTTATAGCAGGTCTTTGCGACAGTTCTAGACTATAAAGGGCCTGATCACTGAAAATAGTTGTTAGTTACCAATTTACTTGGTAAGAATTATAAATAGTTATATTTTTATCAAATTAGTCTGGTCTCAGCTATTTTTCTTGTATTGCTTGCATGTTCTCACTGTCCTTTGAACCCTGTTTTAATATTGCATGGAAATGTGTCAACAGTACATGAATTTTGTACCATTAATAACAAATGGTTTGTATTTATAAACATTTAAAGCAAAAAGAGGGAAATGTAATCTTCTTCAGGATCAAAAATAATTAATCTGCATTGTTTAAATGCCTTTTCTATTGGAGATAAAATAAATTATAAAATATTGTGAACCTTCAGCGTAATTACTCATCTGTGTTAATAACACTACTGTAAAACAAACAGCTTCTTGGAGACCAATCTATTGAAACAGCTAACTCATGGTATTTGTTACATAACACAAACAGCAGACATTTATTGAGATTGGGGAAATAAAAAGGCTGAAGTATTAAACCAGCAGAGATACCATATGACAGATAGAACAGGGATATCAAATTGAGTGGATGTAGTTCATGTTGTAATAATTAGCAATAAGGAGTAGTTAATTTAGTTGCAAGCAACTCAAAGGTTCAATTTAGGTTTGCTGAAACTGCATAGAAAAGAGATGAAACAGAAAAAAATCTGAAGGCTGAAAATCTACAGCCCTTTCATGGCATTCCTGCTGTCAGTCTGGTAGGAGTGCATGGGAATGGCTGTGAAATGCTGACTCTTGGCCTTCTGTGGAAACAATATTTGAGTGAGCTACTGGACAATCTATGGAACAGATTCCCGAGAGAGACATTGAAAGCAGTTAGTATTGATTCAGTTTAGATCTCTTTCAGAAAATAAAATTTTGGGCTATATGAGTAATTTGAGATATCGCATGTGGTAAGTGTAGTATGCTTGGGAGGAAAAAGGTGACTTTTGACTAATGGGGATAGATCTTGACTTTGTGTGATAGTATAAAACAAGTGATAGCGAGTCAGCAGCCCAGCAGAAATCAATGGAAATAAAAAGGTGAACTAGATGGACCTTGGGCTAGCAATTCCTATTTTCCTATAATAGGCTCTGCTTGGAACATAAGAATTGATAAACAAATGGAGCCTCTGCTTAATCCAAAAATGGTCCCCCATGTTAGAAGGGGGTGGGAAGGGGAAGAAGGGTAGTGAGGGAGGGGAATCCTAGACCTGGAATTTCCTCATCCATGAGCTGGTGGAACAGTGACAACTGGTATGATAAGGGCAGACCTAATGGCCTGCCATAAAGTGGAAATGGGGCCCACCTGTGGAAAGATCTGGGTTGTGGCCTGAAACCCCCCAAAATTAAAAATATTTGTTCAATATTTTTGGCCCCTTTATAAAGCGCGGTGATAGGCAGACTTCAAGCCTCTTTCTAGAGATTACCGCAGCAGATAATCACCAATGCATTTTGTGGTTTTCCCCCTTTTGGAGGTGCCTGGAGATGCACCCCTAGTGATGCAGGGACCCGCACTGATTATGTAAATAGGGTTACCCCCTTTGTCCCTGCATATTTTGGCAGCCACCAACACCAGAGGTCACTGGTAGGTGCATACTGGCCCATATACCGGGAAGTACGATCCCTGGATTTTTGGGTCCCCTATTGTCTTGATGAGCTACATTTAATTTCTAACGCACCAATTATTGTCCAGTCAATATATATTTTTAATTTAATTTTCCTTGTTTTCCAGTCTCAAAAAATACATTACAAAGCGAGTAAAATTACTCTATATTACAGCTAGCATAGATGGCAAGCTGTAGTAATTTTGTACATTTGCAGTAACATATGATGTGTGCATACTACCCCCCTCCCTCCGCCCATGCCCCAACACACACCTGAACTTGAGCTGCTCTTGTGTGTAGAGCAGTTGTTGGGCACAACATAAGGCCTTGTGTTATCACTTTTTGTTAATGGAATTAACAAAAATTAACTGTTGAGCATTAATTAATGACATTTGTGCAGAATTACACAGGCTTCACTTCACAGGCCCATCACATTATTGATGCCTAATAAAAGATAGCATTTAAACAGTAGAGAAAGGAAATCTAAAATGTAGCAGAGAAGGAAACATTGTACAGCTATTGGTTAGTGCTAAAGAGCATGCAGCAGCATTGGTGTAACAACAAATACTACGTTGGCCAACATGTTGGAAGGGGAGGATCAGTCAGGAGGGCCAGAGGTTGTATTCCACAGGAAGACCAACAGAACTATCGTCTACTCCAAGCAGTGTATCCAGCAGAGGCAAGTGAACAGCCTCAACCTCACTGGAAAGCATATGTGAGTAGGGTACGCTTTACCAGGGACACCATTCAGGGGTTGTTTTATTTCTCCACTGATGTTTCAATATGCTCATGACACAATTACATTCAGCACTGGGATGCAGCAGCAGCTGGAGAGGCAAGCACAGTTCTATTAAAAGAATGGCATTCCCAGGTTACAGGGCATTGTCAATTACACTCATGTGCTTTCAAGCACCAGTGAGAAATCCCATGGAGTTCATTTGCAGAAATGGTTAATACTCCCTGAATTTTGGAATGATGTGCTCACAGGCACCAGATTATACATATTTTCCAAGCAGCGCCACAAACACACACATCCTAAGGGAATCAAAGCTTCCCCAACTCTTCTAGGGTGACAGCTGTTTGAATGGTTGGCTCCTTAGAGATATATGCTACCCACTCGAAATAAGACATGTGACATGATTACACAACTCCAATATGCCACACCCAGCAGCTTGCAATGAGGCACATTTGAAACAGGGGCCTGGAAATTGGATATGGCCCAAAAACGGGCGGTATCATGGCCAAGCGCTATTTAGCTGTGCCGTGTCAAAGTGGTCTAGGTAGCATGCAAAATTCGTGCTGAGTACTTATTTACATGATTATAGTGCTCTCAGCACTAAACACGCTGTTCATTGGCTTACCGTTCAACAGGTGGAACAATATAGGATGCACTCTAATTGCAAATAATGTTTGGCCGAAGCTTTCTCCACTACTTAAAGGGGAGGTTCTTTAATGCAGCAGCACCTCCTTGTCATTGGAGCACCACTTGGATTCAGTACTGAACTTGCAAGAGATGACTTGCAGTAGCAGATGGAAAAAGCCTGACGTTTCTCAGATGCAGCTCAGGAGGCACTGGTGGTGGCCGGGGAGAAGAGACAGGCTGTCCTTTTCCTGCAGACTGGCAGGAAACTATCTGCTCATACATCTAGAAGGCTCTGGCAGGAGATATCTGGATACGTGACGGCCAACGGTGTGGTCCCAAGATCATGGATACAGTGCCCACAAGAAGTTTAATGACCTCTCACGGCAGGGCAAGGTGAGTGAAGGCTTTGGAAAATGCCATATCCCACCATCTGCACCACAAGCCTCACATACTGCTCAATGCACCACACCCCCATCACTCGCCTACCAACAATCTCTACCTATCACCATTCAGACCTCACAATCATAGTTTCACTTCACTCTCATAACCTTACCACTTCTGCAACACTCACATCCACATCTCACACCTCGCACACACTGAAAGTTATTCAACTATAGCAGGCGCATCACCCAAACATATTGCACCACACACACTGACACATTTCCCTTTATCATGCAGGCTAAGGTCGCTCACAATTGCCAAGAGCAGCAGCAGTCAGGCAGGGGGTAAGCGGCAATACAGGCCTTGAGCCAACTGGAGGAAAGTGTGCTCAATATCATTGGAGGGGAAGTCACCAAGGCCGTGGCAATGGGTGAAGTTGAAGCCCTTGGGGATAACGGTATGCTCATTCATAACCCTTCTTCCCCATCCCACATTCCCCTCATCCCACAATCCCTTCTCACTTACAAACTGCTGATGCTGTATGCATGGCTATCTTGCTTCCTGCCACCCCCCCAACCCCGCTCACCACAACCTGACTCTTGTACCTTTATGTTTTCAGATAACCAAGAACTGCCAGCCGCAGAGCCTGTCCCTGAAGCCATGGAGGAGAGTGAGGGAGAAGACACACTGCCACTGCATCTGACACTTGCAGAAACTAGCTAAGAAATTGGCATTGCATGGAATTTGGAGAGAAGTATAGATGCGAGATCTGAACATGCTGAGACACTGGGCACGGATGGGCTGCAGCAAGGCGAGGGGGAAAGGGTAGCTCAGGGGCTTGCTCCCTAGAGGTCGGGTTCGCGTGCGAATTCTGCTGCACACAACTCCAATGAGGACTTCGATGTGGCGGCTTTCAAAAGGGCACCTAGCATACCGAATTGCTAGGTGCAATGGCAAATCTGCCAGCCTCTTGGCAATGTCAAAGAGCATGGAGGAATTTAGCTCCAATATTGGCTGGGGCTTTGCGCAGAGCTGGTAGCTCATGATTTCCAGGCTGGAAATGATGGACAATTCCAGGAATACTGTGTTGACCCTGACATGATGCTGTGAGTGATGGGCAATGTCAGGGCTGCCATTGAAGCATAGGCAGAAGTGACCCAACAGTGTCAAAAGGGGAATAAAAACAGGAAATGCTGGAAATACTCAGCAAGTCAGGCAGCATCTGTGGAAAAACAGGGTTAACATTTCAGGTCAATGACCCTTTGTCATAACTGGTGTCGAAAGGGACTTGCAGGGTGTCACAGCAGGCCATCTGCAGTCTTCCCCACAGAAACTCAGCAGCCTTTCACCAGCTATGCTGCAGTCACTGGGAGAGCACTGCGTAGGAGCACCAGGGCAGGAAAGGGCACCCAAATGACAGGGAATAAGGGATTGCACTGAGGTAATTAGTTGACATTGTATTTATGAATTGAATAGTGATGTATTTATTAATTGTTTGGAATCTGTTTTGTGGTGGCTCTCATTTCAGCTTTGCACCCAGGAGGACACTGTGATATTCCATGACAGAGCGATGATATGATGGGGATGCAGTTGATGAGGATGTGGTGAGCAACGGGGATCTGGGGTTTCATTCACTGGAATCGGAGTCTGATGAGGCATTAAAGGGATAACCCATGTCGAAGGGGAATTTGCTGTGTCCCTCCTCCCCATCGTCGTTTTTCTGAGGTGGTCCTGCAATCCCTGGTGGCAAGGGCTGCACCTTCATGATGGCCACATTGTGAAGCGTGCAGAAGACCACCACAAAATGGCACACCCACTCTGCCGAGTATTGGAGGGCTCCTCCAGAGCTTCACAGGAGCCAACCACAAGTCAAGCCCCATAAGGAGAAATTAGGGCAGATGACCAAAAGCTTGGTCAAAGAGATAGGTTTTAAGGAGCCTCTTAAAGGAGGATAGAGGCAGAGGTTTATGGAGGGAATTCCAGAGCTTAGGTCCTAGGCAACTGAAGGCACGGTCACCAATGGTTCAACGATTAAAACCAAGGGTGCTCAAGAGGCCAGAAAGAGCGTAGATATCTCGAGGGGGTTGTGGTGCTGGAGGACATTACAGAGATAGGGAGGGGGTGAGGCTATTGAAAACAAGGATGAGAACTTTATAATCGAGATGTTGTTTAACTGGGAGCGAAGATAGATCAGTGAGCACTGGGGTGATGAGCGAATGGGACTTGGTGCGGGTTCAGTCACGGGCAGCTGAGCTTTGGATCACAAGTTTACGTAGGGTAGAATGTGGGACACCAGCCAGGAGTGCATTAGAATATTCAAGTCTAGAGATAACAAAGGCATGGATGAGTGTTTCAGCAACAGATGAGCTGAGGCAGGGGCGGAGATGGGCGATGTTACAGAGGGGAAAATAGGTGGTCTTAGTTATGTCGTAGATAGAAGCACATTTCAGGGTCATATAGAACAGCAAGATTGCGAACAGTGTAGTTAGCCATGACAGATGCTAGGGAGAGGGATGGAGTCAGTGGCTAGGGAATGGAGTTCGTGGCAGGGACTGAAAATGATGGCTTCAGTCTTCCCAATATTTAATTGGAGAAAATTTCTGCTCATCCAGTACTGGAGCAGTCTGACAATTTAGAGACAGTGGTGGAGGCGAGAGAAGTGGTGATGGGGAAGCGCTGAGTGCTGTCAGCGTACGTGTGGAAACTGACTGTGTTTTCGGATGATGTCGTCAAGGGGCAGCATGCAGATGAGAAATAGAAGGGGGCAGAGGATAGATCTTTGGAGGACACCAGCAGTAACTATGCAGGAACAGGAAGAAAAGCCATTGCAGGTGATTCTCTGGCTACGATTAGATAGATAAGAATGGAATCAAGCGAGTGCGGACCCACCTAGCAGGATGACGGTAGCGCTGCTTTGGAGGAGGATGGAGTGGTCAACCATGTCAAAGGCTGCAGCTTCAACCAGAAGTGCTGAGTGGAGATCGACCGGCCTCCTCCGGAGGTCCCCACCATCACAGTTTGATGCCAATATTTAGCCAATTTGATTCACTCCATGTGATATCAAGAAACGGCAGCGCGCACTGAATATGATAATGGCTATAATCCCCAACAACATCCCGGCTGTAGTGCTGAAGACTTGTGATCCAGAACTAGCCACGCCTCTAGCCAAGCTATTCCACTACAGCTACAACACTGGCATCTAGCCGACAAAGTGGAAAATTGCCCAGGTATGTCCTATCCATAAAAAGCAGGACAAATCCAATCCGGCCAATTACCACCCCATCAGTCTACTCTAAATCATCAGCAAAGTGATGGAAGGCGTCATCGACAATGTTATTTACTGTAAGTGCTGCTTAATCACTAATAACTTGCTAACTGGGCTCTGCCAGGATCACTCTGCTCCAGACCTTATTGCAGCCTTGGTCCAGATATGGACATAAAGGTGAATTCTAGAGGTGAGGTGGGAGTGACTGCTGTTGACATCAAGGCAGCATTTGACCAAGTATGGCACCAAGCGCCCTATTAAAATTGAAGTCAATGGGGATCAGGGGAAAAACTTCACTGGCTGGAGTCATACCTAGCACAAAGGAAGATGGTTGTGATTGCTGGAGCCCAATCATCCCAACCCAGGACATCACTGCAGGAGTCTGCATGGCAGAGTGCTTAAGGAAGTGGCCCTAGAAATAGTGGATGCATTGGGTGTCATTTTCCAACATTTTATAGACTCTGGATCAGTTCCTATGGATTGGAGGGTAGCTAAGGTAACCCCACTTTTTAAAAAAAGAGAGAAAACAGGGAATTATAGACTGGCTAGTCTAACATCGGTAGTGGGGAAAATGTCGGAATCAATTATTAAAGATGTAATAGCAACGCATTTGGAAAGCAGTGACAGGATCGGTCCAAGTCAGTATGGATTTATGAAAGGGAAATCATGCTTGACAAATCTTCTAGAATTTTTTGAGGATGTAACTAGTAGAGTGGACAAAGAAGAATCAGTAGATGTGGTATATTTGGACTTTCAAAAGACTTTTGACAAGGTCCCACACAAGAGATTAGTGTGCAAAATTAAAGCACATGGTATTGGGGGTAATGTATTGACGTGGATAGAGAACTGGTTGGCAGACAGTAGGAATAAATGGGTCCTTTTCAGAATGGCAGGCAGTGAGTAATGGGGTACCACAAGATTCAGTGCTGGGACCCCAGCTATTTACAATATACATTCATGATTTAGACAAAGGAATTGAATGTAATATCTTCAAGTTTGCAGGTGACACTAAGCTGGGTGGCAGTGTGAGCTATGAGGAGGATGCTAAGACTTGGACAGGTTAGGTGAGTGGGCAAATGCATGGCAGATGCAGTATAATGTAGATAAATGTGAGGTTATCCACTTTGGTGGCAAAAACAGGAAGACAGATTATCTGAATGGTGACAGATTAGGAAAAGGGAAGGTGCAACGAGATCTGGGTGTCATGGTACATCAGTCATTGAAAGTTGGCATGCTGGTACAGCAGGCGGTGAAGGCGACAAATGGCATGTTGGCCTTCATAGCAAGAGGATTTGAGTATAGGAGCAGGGAAGTCTTACTGCAGTTGTACAGGGTCTTGGTGAGGCCACACCTTGAATATTGTGTACAGTTTTGGTCTCCTAATCTGAGGAAGGACATTCTTGCTATTGAGGGAGTGCAGCAAGGGTTCACCAGACTGATGGCCAGGATGGCAGGACTGACATATGAGGAAAGACTGGATCGACTCACTGGAATTTAGAAGAATGAGAGGGGATCTCATAGAAACATTTAAAATTCTGACGGGATTGGACAGGTTCGATACAAGAAGAATGTTCCCGATGTTGGGGAAGTCCAGGACCAGGGGTCACAGTCTAAGAATAAAGGGTAAGCCATTTAGGACCGGATTGAGGAAAAACTTCAGTCAGAGAATTGTGAACCTGTGGTATTCTCTACCACAGAAAGTTATTGAGGCCAGTCCGTTAGATATATTCAAAAAAGGGAGTTAGATGTGGCCCTTACGGCTAAAGCGATCAAGGGGTATGGAGAGAAAGCAGGAATGGGGTACTGAAGTTGCATGATCAGCCATGATCATATTCAATGGTGGTGCAGGCTCGAAGAGCCAAATGGCCTACTCCTGCACCTATTTTCTATGTGTCCTCAGGGCAGTGTCCTAGGCCCAACCATCTTCAGCTGCTTATTCAATGACGCTCGCTAATGATTTAAGTGTTCAGTTCCATTTACAATTCTTCAGATAATGAAGCAGTGCGTATCCACATGAAGCAACGCGTATCCACATGAAGCAACACCTGGACAATATGCAGGCTTGGACTGATAACTGGCAAGTAACATTTGTGCCACTCAAGTGCCAGGCAATGACCATCTCCAACAAGAGAGAGAGAGTCCTCTTGACATTCAATAGCATTATCATTGTTGAATTCCACACCATCAACATCCTGGGAGGTTACCACTGACCAGAAACTTAATTGGACCAGTCACACAAATACTGTGGCTACAAGAGGTCAGAGGCTGGGTATTTTGCAGTTTGTGACCCACCTCCTTTCTCCTCGAAGCCTTTCCAGCACCTACAAGGTCCAAGTCAGGAGTGTGATGGAATACTCGCCACTTGCCTGTTGAGTGCAGCTCCAGCAATACTCAAGAAGTTCAACAACATCCAGGATGAAGCAGCCCGCTTGATCGGGACCCCATCCACCACCTTAAACATTCACTCCCTCCACCACTGGCGTAATGTGGCTGCAGTGTGTACCATCTACAAGATACACTGCGGCATCTCCCAAACCTACGAACTCTTTAAAATAGGACAAGACTAGCTGGCACATGGGAACATCTCCACATTTCCCTCCAAGTCACACACCATCCTGACTTGGAAAATATATCCCTGTTGCTTTATTGTCGCTGGGTCAAAATCCTGAAATTCATTATCTAACAGCACTGTGGGAGCACCTTCACCAAACAGTGGTTCAAGAAGGAGACTCACCACCAACATCTCGAGGGCAATTAGGGATGGGCAATAAATGCTGGCCTTGCCAGCAATGCCCACATCCCGTGAATGAATAATAAATAAAAAGGACGGTGTCTATTTAAAAAGTTTTATATCCTCAAAGTGGCTATACAAACCACATGATCTCCGCAGCCTGTGATACATTCCAAGCTGGCAGAGAAAGATTTGAAGATTAGAAGGAAGATTGAACACCACCAAAGAATGAAATAGATCATTCATCCTCATTGTCCATCTCTACATAGGTACAACTTGCACCTAAGGTGAATAATAATGGAAGTGGAAAAACCATGACATAAATTTTGGAGTCGATACATTTGTTTTGAGTATTCAGAACACGTGGTCAGTTTGATTGTTGCAAAATATGTTAGCTCTTAAACAGTATAAAATTCTTCCCTTTCACGACTGACAATCTAAATAAGAAAAACTTTTCATGCATTTCCTTTTGAAGGAAAAGAAAACAACACTATAATACAAATTGAATTTATTTAAAAATGTCACAACTGTACATTATCAATAGTATATTGTAGGTTTAAATTTTAACAGCTTTCAGAATGATCACTATCAGCAGACAAACATTTTAAAAGTTCAACATGTACAAAGAATGAGATGCCATTTTAACAACAGCTTCATTTCAAGGCTTTTAAGCTAAAGGTTATAGCATTTTACATAATTTCATTCTATAGTGCAATACTTTTTCCCAGTTTACTCAAAGAATGCTATTGAATGCATTGTTCATCCTGCAATTTATTTCCATGCCTTTTCAGATACTTAGTTTTACAGCTGCAATAATATATAATTTAAGCAATAATAAACAACACTTAAATTGTAACAGACACCGAGGTCAGGCATGTGGAATGAAGAACCAATCTGTGGTATACAGATATACTGTTTCAGATGATTAGTTTGCTCAGGAATAATTATTTGTATCAGGGTAAACAGGGCTTTCCTTTCAAGAGTGTTTAGTACTTAAAAACACGTAACAATCGGCAAGACAACTAAACTCCCGAGTAACTGACTTGTACACAATGACACTCTGGGTTAAGAGATAATGTGCACATTTTTTTTTAGAAAAAAAACTTTAAAAAAACTTCTTGATAATTTTTTTTTTAAAAGTAAAGCAAAGAGGTAAAATTGAAACTTTACATAACGTAGAAATCACTTTTGAAAATTATACTGAACAGTTACAGTATAACTTAACAGTAAAACTGAAATTACAACATTGCAAAATTATTCAACCTTTAAAAACACCAAATAGAAATATGTCAAACATTAAGACAAAAAATTAGGAATAAAATATGTATTGTTACTTTGATAACCAAGAAAAGTCACTTTCCACTATCTCCTTTTTGGACAGTGTTGGCAAATAACAGGATTATACAATAACATACTTTATTTCTCTCCAAAAATTACTTTTGATGGGCTTTGATGTGTTAAGATGCCACATAAAAATAGTAAGAATGAAAATGGGGCTAATGAGTACAAACAGACTTCAAAGATGCATGTATATGAACGTATTAAATGATGTGTTCTGAATCTGGATGCTCGACAACAATAGCCTCACTTACAGAGATGACAGATTCTTCTTCCTCTTTTAATATTGATGTCCTTGGTTTTAATCGTCCGAATAACCATGTCAGAATAGCCAGAGCAATTCGGACAATGATTCGTAAAAGAACAAATGCAAAAGGAACAATAATTTGCATCAAATGAAAAATTTCTGTGCTAAACTTACTTAAAACATATGTCAGACAGAACGTAACAAAGGCCACAGAAGGGTAAAGTGAAAGCTTGGCAAACATAAATGCATGTTCTTTGCCCCCGTACCGAATATGGCGATGCAGGGTTTCCTTTTCGTTGTAAAGTGCTGCAGTCCATATTGCAAATTGAAAGAGACTTGCAAGAAAAATTATAACACAACTGATTTGAATGGCCTCAAGTTCATTACGCGACTTGGCAGCAAATTCGTGGGTGAGCCGAAAGGCCAATGGAAGTCCACCAATGAAAGCCAGTGAGAATGTGTTCAGGAGGCCCATCAATCTTGTTGGCTTAGTGATGTAGAGGAAGAGTGAGTGGTGAACAAACCAGAGAAGGCCAACAGTCACAAATGAACCAAAATAAGCCAGAAATTCTGGACCGTACTCACTAAGTGCTTCAATAAGTTTGCCATGGAACTTCTCTTTAACTTCTTTAGGTTCAGGGACATTGTCCTCACTGTAACAAGAATATGCCACTAAAGTTATAATAACACAATAAAGCATTGATTCACTTCATGACTAATTTTATACAACCATTGGCATTTACATCTTGCATTTACAACAACATCCCAAGCGTCTCACAAATAAACATAACTAAAGTAAAATGATGCTGAGCCAGGAAGTGACAGATTAGAAAGGTTACCAGACGGCTTGGTCAACAAAATAGGTTTTGAGATGGTTTTTAAAGGTGGAGTGAGAAGTGGCAAGGTAGAGGAATTTAGGGAGTGAGCTTAAGGAGAGAAAGCTGAGGCAGCCAAAAGCCCTACCACCAACGGAGGAGGGGGAAAACACAGAAGGCTGGAGTTAAAGGAATAGAGTATTCGGGAGAGGATATAGGGTTAAAGGAGAGTGCAGAGGTCATGGAGGAATTTGTAGATGACGAGGGTTTTAAATTTAATGGATTGAGAATTAGGGAGCAAATGTAGCTCTGTAAAGAGAAGAGATGAGTGAGAAGCAATGCATGACATGATATGGTTAGCAGAGTTGGAGAAGTTGGAATATAAAGAGGGTGGAGAATAAATCACATGGGTGCTCAAGACAATGTAATTTTTAAAGAGTTGTCCACCTGCATAATTTAACTATATTTTCTCAAAAAATTTATTACAGTCAAAAAGATACTTGTAATGGGACACATGCAAAGTCAACTGTGGAATACTGAAAGTATTCCAAGAGCAAGGAAGACTTGATTAATATATGACTGCCACAATAACAAATTATAAAGATTTTCTTTACTCAAATAAATTAATAAGAGTATCTAAGTATTATCTATCTCGGTGCGTTTTAAGGCTTTATTTTACCAGATAGTTTTTTGAACGAAGATGCATATAAAGTGATTATAAAAAAACATTACAATGTTTAAACATAAAACTATTAACATTGCACTCATATTAAAGCAATTTTCCTTGTTTTTAAATGAAAAAGTTTGAAATGTTATTGCTTATTTTACAAACACAATGGGGACTAAATTGGATAACCCCGAAAATGGGTGCAGGGATTGCGATGCACGATTAGCCTTTGCCCGTTGATTAAAATGTAGGCAGCATTTAAATGATCTCTGTGTCCAGCGAGGGCTAACCACATTGTTCATTGGCTGGATGCATCAACAGCAGGCCAATATCATTAGAGGATAGCACCAGATAAAGCTAGCCTGCATCTCTTAAAAGGGAGGTGCATTGTGACTGGAGCAGGTGTTGGGAGTCATGGTTAAAAAGATTCTGACCTGGGAAAGAATGAGGAATGGCACAACAGGGGAGGGAGTAGGCTCCAAGATCTTCGGACGCTGCACTGGAGGGCTTGGTGAAGGAGGTGGAAAAGCGAAGAGATGTCCTGTATCCGCAGGGAGGGAGGAGGCCCTCCAGACACATGATCAAAGGGCAGTGGGAGCAGATAGCCGTGGAGGCCTATACAAGAAGTCAAGCCCCGAGGGCCTGGATGCAGTGTCGCAAGAAATTCAATGACCTCACACAAGTGGTCAAGGTCAGTGAATGCATCTTCAAATGCCATATCCTACTAACTGCACCAGTAGCCTCAGCCACTGCTCAAATCACCAGCCCCCACCCTTCAATCACTCACCTACCAACAATGTCTATCAATCAGGCTTCATATCTAACATTCATATGCTTCACCTCACCGTCACATACTTAGGGGCCTAAATTGGTGAAGGGCAAGGGCCGCCCAAGGACCTCGGAGATACCCAACGGTACTCGGGGCATGCTTTTCGGCAAAAAGGTCCTTGAAAGGGCGGCCAGCGGCAAAAGAGGGATTTACGTTGTCAATCTGGGCGGCAGCTCTCATTCTCGGCGGCAAAGGCGCTTGCCGTCCAAGTGCCGCCAAGGATGGAGTCGGGCCCACGGAGAGTCGAAGAGCTGCAAATAAAAAGCATAAAAAATGTTTTTTAAAACATCGGAAGACCTTCAGGGGATCCTATCAAGGTAAGTCGCTGTAAAAAAAAATGTAAAATTGTTTACTAACATTTTTTTTCAGCTCTTCATACCTACAGTCGGGGACAGACCAGCCTCCTTGCAGCGGTCCACCCCCGTTCTGGTGCCGACTCCCGCCCGCACCAATCTGGCATCTAGGCAGGCGGGAATCCACTTATGTCACTCGACCGTCTGCTGACGTCAGCGGGCGGTTCTACCCTCCCGCCCGCTCCAGCCCAAATCGAAACTGGCACTGGGTGCAACTTGAGGAGGAATGTCGGCGGTAAGGCCATCAATTTCGGACCCTTAGTACTGCTGTAAGCCTCACACCCACATCTCACAGCTTGTACACACTGCCAGCTATTCAACCATGACAGCCATATCAGCCAAACAGATTGCACAACACTCACCGATAAAGTATCCTCCCTCTTGCAGGATAAGGTGGCACACAAGCAGAGGAAACAGGAGCTGTGCGAGCTTAAGGGCATTGGCTGGAGCTCCAAAATAGCATCGCTGGCGTCAAATCAGCATTGCTCGCTGATTGATGTCATGATCTGCCTGCTCTGCATACCTCCGGTGGATGTACTAACGCCCTCACCAATATGGCGCCTGGTGCGATTCGCCCCACAAGCGTGAGCACGTGTGCATCGGGTGCCATTTTGGAACCCAAACAGCATCCAGAGACCAAACGAGAGCTACCGATCCCAATTTCACGACGAAGATATCTTGCGTTGAAAATGATCATTCCATGATTTGTGTGCAATGCCATTGTGATAAAAATGATTGATAGCTCTTCTCTCTCTCTAAAATGAGTTAGCCAAATACTTTCTCAAAGATAGTGACTTTTTAAATTGGATAATTTCTTTTTCCCCATGAGTTATAACTCTTGAAAAATACTCCTCCTGACCCCGAATTAAAGTAGCTTGGGGGAGAAATTAGGTCACGCCTCAGTTGTGACGGTAACCCAGATGGAGCGGTAATTTTAATCGCCTTGAAAAAGTCTGTGCCCCCTGCCGAGAAATTTGTCGGAATTGGGCGAAGAGCTGAAGGTGGCACAAAATCAGCTGTTACACATTTGACTTTGGGGGTGGGGGGTGGGCACTAACGAAAGTTCCGGTGTTAAATTTTGCGGAGCCATTGCTCATGCGCCAAACTCTGATTCAGATCGTGGAAAATCCGAGTTTTAATGGCGCAAGGTAAGTTAGCGCATGAGCAGCTCCAGCTCCCCAGTGTCTTCAGAGTGCAAAAATGGAGGAGCAAGGAGGACGCCAGCTATCTCCCCGCTTCTCGCCCACCACCCTCATTCCTTGCTGGAGACAGTGGAGAGTCATTGGAATGTTCTCCAGCCTGCAGGGGGACGAAGGCCACCGCCTAGGGTTTTGACAAGGCTGTGGAGGGAGGTGGCACAGCAACGTTGCAGCCCGATGGCCACAACAGCGATGTAATGTCACAATAAATTCAAAGACCTTACTAGGGTAGTCAGGATGAGTACCCTTTTCATTCACCTACCAATACCTTCACGTGAACCTCACTGTCTCATAATGTGAAGACTTTGCAGTACCTTCTCTATGTCTACCAGATGATGCTTCTCCTTGCTGAAGCCAGCTGTAAGACCTCTCTATCGCCTCACCAGACAAGCACTGTCCATCCAAGCGTCTCTCACCTTCTAGCTCCTTACTCAGCCTGAGCCCACCTAGCAGCACCTTTCAACTCTTCATATGTGGTCACAGGCCTATGCTTCATACTTACTGGTAGTTTCTTGTGCCCTAGACCCACCATTCACACACTGTGCGATGCCACGCAGGATGAAATGCAGATATGCACATTTCGTCATGTAACTCGCGAGTATCCTGCTGCAGACACATGTGGCACACCAGCACCTACACAGGCACGAACTACTTTTTGCTTTTGTCATTGCTGTCAAACTCCCGCACAATATGTGAGGCTACGACGTAGGGGTGGAGGTGAGCTATACCTCCAGGACCTCACCGAGGTGGAGGAGCGAGCATCCGCCTTCATGGGTGCTGAAGTCTGCAGTTGTGGTGGTGGAGGGCGGGACAATGACAGTACGTGAATGAGATGGGCATTTTGTGCGAGTCCCCTTAGCCTTGAGGCATGTTGCAACCAAAATAACAAAGACCCCCTCCGTCTTGCCTTCCTGCCCCTTCCCCAGCTGATATCTGCACTTCTGTTGCTTTGTGCTTACAGATGATGAGCCAGAACAGCGGCAGCCTGTCCGTGAGCAGACATCTTCACATGACTGGGAAGATGAGGAGGAGGTGGAGAGCAGTGTGCAGGCACAACGCGACACGTCTTCATTGCGAGCGAATGGCAGGACAACCTCGGTGGAAGAGGCCATCTTCCCGGGATTGAATGAAGCTGAGGCTCCTGGCCCCAGCGGCCTGCAGCAATGCCCAGCATGAGTGGAAGCTCGGAGGCCTGCACTCCGGAGGGTAGGTAGGCCCATGAGTCCTGCTCACAGACAGGCAGATGAGGAGTTTGACTTGGAGGCTATGTCCAAGGAGTCAATGCAAATGCACCGCGAGTTAATGGGTGCATTGGTGAGGATCCCGCAGAGCGTGGATGCACTGGCTTTGAGTGTGGTAGAGGCCGCCTCAACCTTTGCATTTGCGTCTCAGGAGCACATCGAGCCCATCCTTGGTAGATACCAACAGATGATGGACACCACAAGTGATCATGGGGTCCCAGACATTATGGCATGGGCCACGGCTGATGTGGCAGTGGCCATTGAACGGCAGGCCGAGACCATGCTACACCTGCATTCTGCCATGTCGTCAGTGTGTGGTGGCATCAATGCGCTGTGTGCTCTGATGCAGGCTCAAATTGATCCCACGCAAGCACTGACTGCTGCCATTGTGTCTGGGTCCCCAGCAGTCCAACGGGGAGCTACCGTGCCGAAGCAGGCCAATAGTCTGCACTCCACCAGATTACTCCGAATGCTGAGGCTCTGCCCCGGGGGAGTGGCAGCCAGACGAGATGGAACCTAATTCCAGCTCCCACCACTGCCTTTCGGCCTTTGCATCTGCCGCGGTCTGCACCCCAGCCATCCAAGACTGGTGCTGCCCATTATCGGGCGGTGCTGTCAACAGCCAGGCCTTCCAGGCCCAGAGCTGGTTCAGGACGTCATGCTAAGCCATCTGTCCTGTCGCCCTCAGACACACAGCAGCCCTTAAATGGCCTTGCTGCAGGCGCTGAGGACCCATTGAGGAGGAGCAGTAGGCGAGGGAGGGGGGGTGAGGCAAAGGTGTGGGAAATGCCAGCGGAAGACCCACTGAGTAAATGTGCCCCATGGGACCTATGCACATATGTTGGGAAGTTTCAGCATCTGTTGTGTTTTTTGAAGGGGCAGTGCTCCATTTTCTTTTATTGGAGGGTGTGGGGGTTTTGAGGTTGTTTGAGGCATGTTTGCCAAATAAAATGTTACATTGAACCATCTCCTTCAGCCTCTGGTGTATGACTGTTCAGTTGTGACAGAGATGTGGCATTATCGTGCCACAACGTGCGGTCATTATTAGCTGCATCCCTCAGCTACCTCCATTTAAGCAAAACGCTCCCTTATGAGCCGCCGCTGAATAGTCCTGGCGCCGCTAAACATTGGCACGCTGCCTCCTCCGTGGCTGCTGCTGGTCCTCGTCGTGCTGCTGGACATTCAGGGCTTCATCAGGCACCTGTTCCTGTTCCTCCTCCTCCCCCTCGTCCTCCTGCGATCCTCATGATGGCCAAGTTGTGCAGCATGCAGCACACCACAATGAATAGAGAGACCTGTTGAGGGGAGTATTGAAGGTTGCCTCCAGAGCTTCGGAATTGCTGCTTCAGCAGCCCAATTATTTGCTCTATGATGTTGCAGGTGGCGGCATGGCTCTCATTGCAGCCGTGGTGGCTGAAACAGTCCCCTCCCGGAGGAAACCAGCTGTCCTTGCCCAGTCTGGCCAAAGAATAAGTATAAAAAACAGGACAGATCACTTGGCTGCAACAGGTCATCTCCAACAAGAGAACCCCCCCCCCCCCCAAACACTTTCCCTTGACATTCAATGGCATTACCATCACTGAATCCCCCCCTGCCCCCTCCACAATCCTGTGGATGACTACTGACCAGAAATTCAACTGGACCAGCTACTACAGCAGGGCAGAGGCTGGGTATTCTGACCCCTCAAAGCCTCTCAATCACCTACAAGGTGTATGATGGAATACTCTCCACTTGCCTGAATGGGTGCAGCTGCAGCAATACGCAAGAAGCTCATCACCATCCACTGCTTGATCAGCACTCCATCCACTAATTTAAACATGCACTACCTCTACCACCAGTATCTCCTGGCTGCAGTCTATACTATCTACAGAATGCACTGTAGCAAATCACCAACGCTTCTTTGGCATACCTCCCAAATCCGTGACCTTCACCACCTAGAATGACAAGGGCAGCAGGTGCATGGGAACACCATCCCAACTTGGACATGTATTGCCATTCCTCCATTATCACTGGGTCAAAAATCCTGGAACTCCAAATCTAATCGCATTGTGGGAGTACCTTCACCACACAGACTGCAGCAGGTCAAGGAAATGACCGACCACCAGCTTCCAATTGGCAACTAGGAACTGGGCAATAAATGCCAAACTTGCCAGTGATGCCAGTATCTCGAGAACGAGTAAAATAAAATTGATTATGGCTTTCAATTTTAGCATTCAATTTTTTTTTATTGCTCTGCCCTCTTTTGCAGATTACTCACCACCATACATCCTTTTTCCAGCCATTGAGAGGGGCTAAAGAGGTTCTAAAAACCATATTAATCAGCTTTATTAAAAGATGCCCTCCATTAATGGCATGTGTGAAGTAGCACAGGAAAAGTTAGTTGAAACTCATGTCTGCACAGTTCTGTGTCGTCACATAGCCCTGTTGAAGTAACTGCAGGCACCACTTCTGAAAACAATAAGCCCACAGCAACTCTAGTAAAGGAAACTTCCTGCACTGACGCAGGTGCCTCATGATTAATCGCAGATATAGGGTATAGGTCATCTGTATCCCATCAGCTCCAGTTGTTTATGTAATCACCCAGTGATGCTACTCCTTCAAATAAACACAGATGCACATGAAGTAAGATCACCAGCAAAGCATAGAGCAAAACCATTCCGTAACTCAATAAAATTTAGTTCGAATAGCAGAAAGTCAGAAAAGGATATATAGTCAAACAAAGCTCATCCCTCTTCCATTACAGCATCTGCCTCTATTTTGATCTTGTCTCATGTTTTTTGCCTGCAGCATCCAGTGTGGCAGATTATTCCAGACATTTTAACACTCCAAGTTTTAAATTTACTATTCACTAATTTAAATTCATGTTTTTTTTGGTTCTACTGTCCTGGTTACTTTAAAGTAAAGCCCAGTCGAAGCTGCAAAATCCTTCTCACCAACATCTGGGGACTTGTGCCAAAATTGGGAGAGCTGTCCCACAGACTAGTCAAGCAACAGCCTGACATAGTCATACTCACAGAATCCTACCTTTCAGCCAATGCACAGACTCCTCCATCACCATCCCTGGATGTGTCCTGTCCTACCGGCAGGACAGACCCACTAGGGGTGGAGGCACAGTGGTAGAGAGTCTGGAGGCAGTGGTCTTGTGAGTCCTCAACATTGACCCCAGACCCCTTGAAGTCTCATGTTTTTAAGTCAAGCATGGACAAGGAAACCTCCCGCTGATTACCACCTACCATCCTCCCTCAGCTGATGAATCCATACTCCTCGATGTTGAACACCACTTGGAAGAAGCACAGAGTGTAACAAGGACACAGAATGTACTCTGGGTGGGGGTCTTCAATGTCTATCACCAACGTGGCATGGTAGCACCTTTACTGACCGAGCTGCTCGAGTTCTGAACGACAGAGCTGCAAGACTGGGTCTGCAGCAGGTGGTGAGAGAACGGTCACAGGGAAAAAACCTACTTGATCTTGTCCTCACCAATCTACCTGTCGCAAATGCATCTGTCCATGACAGCAGTGGTAGCAGCGACCACCGCACAGTTATTGTGGAGACGAAGTCCCGTCTTCACACCGAGGGCACCATCTATCGTGTTGTGTGGCACTACCACCATTCTAAATTGGATAGATTCAGAACAGATCTCGCAGCTCAAAACTGGGCATCCATGAGGCGCTGTGGGCCATTAGCAGCAGCAGAATTGTATTCCATTACAATTAGTAACCTTATGGCCCGGCATATCCCTCATTCTACCATTACCATCAAGCCAAGGATCCGGCCCTGATTTAAAGAAGAGTATAGAAGAGCATGCCAGGAGGAACACCAGGCATTACTAAAAATGAGGCGCCAACCCTGGGGAAGCTGCAACACAGGACAACATGCATGCTAAAAAGCAGAAGCAGCATGCTATAGACAAGGCTATGCGATCCCACAACTAACGGATCAGATTGAAGCTCTGCAGTCCTGCCACATCCAGTCGTGAATGGTGGTGGACAATTAAACAACTAACGGGAGCAAGAGGCTCCATGAATATCCCCATCCTCAATGATGATGGAGCCCAGCACGTGAGTGCAAAGGACAAGGCTGAAGGATTTGCAACCATCTTCAGCCAGAAGTGCCAAATGGATGATCCATATTGGCCTCCTCCTGAGGTCCCCACCATCACAGAAGCCAGTCTTCAGTCAATTCGATTCACTCCATGTGATATCAAAAAACAGCTGAGCGCACTGGATACAGCAAAGGTTACGGGCCCTGGCAACATTCCGGCTGTTGTGCTGAAGACTTGTGCTCCAGAACTAGCCGCGCCTCTAGCCAAGCTGTTCCAGCACAGCTACAATACTGGTATCTATTCGACAATGTGGAAAACTGCCCAGGTATGTCCTGTCCACAAAAAGCAGAACATATCCAATCTGGCCAATTACCACCCCACAGTCTACTCTCAAGCATCAGCAAAGTGATGGAAGGTGTCGTCAACAGTGCGATCAAGCAGCACTTACTCACCAATAACCTGCTCACCGATGCCCCGTTTGGGTTGCGCCAGAACCACTCGGCTCCGGACCTTATACAGCCTTAAACATGGACAAAAGAACTGAATTCCAGGTGAGGCGAGAGTGACTGCCCTTGACATCAAGGAGCTCTAGTAAAACTGAAGTTAATGGGAATCAGGAGGAAAACTCTCCACTGGCTGGAGTCATACCCAACACAAAGGAGGATGGCTGTGGTTGTTGGAGGTCAATCATCACCGCCCCATGACATTCAACGGCAATACCATCACCAAAACCCCCATCAACATCCTGAGGGGGGTGTCACCATTGCCCAGAAACTTAACTGGATCAGCCACATAATTACTGTGGCAACAAGAGCAGGTATTCTGTGGCTGGGTATTCTGTGGCCCAAAGCCTTTCCACCATCTACAAGGTACAAGTCAGGAGTGTGATAGAATACTCTCCATTTGCCTGGATGAGTGCAGCTCCAAAAACACTTAGGCTCGACACCATCCAAGACATATCAGCCCGCTTGATTGGCACCCCATCCACCACCTTAAACATTCAATCCCTCCATCACTGACGTACCGTGGCTGCAGTGTATACCATCTACAAGATGCACTGCAGCAACTCGCCAAGGCTTCTTCGGCAGCACCTCCTAAACCCATGACCTCTACCACCTAGAAGGACAAGAGCAGCAAGCACTTGAGAACAGTTCCACCTCCATGTTCTCCTCCAAGTCACACACCATCCTGACTTGGAAGTATATTGCTGTTCCTTCATCGTTGCTGGGTCAATATTCTGGAATTCCCTCCCTAACAGCACTGTGGGAGTACCTTCACCACTCGGACTTCAGCGGTTCAAGGCAGCGGCTCATCATCACCTTCTCAAAGGCAATTAGGGATGGGGAATAAATGCTGGCCTTGCCAGTGACAGCCACATCGCATGAATGAATTAAAAAAAAATATATATATATTTTCGGTTTACTTTGTCTACACCATTTAATATTTTATGTACCTCAATGAAGTTTACCCTTCACTTCCTTCTTTCTAGACTTGAGCTTTGTTCCTCTCCTTTACATGTGGGATCAGACTTTTTAAGCAGTCTAACGATCTTCCATTATGCAGAAAGGAAATCATTGGTTGTCCAAAAATTGTGTAAACAAGGTGGCTGATTCCCAACATGTCCCTTGCTCATGGTTAGAAGGACCCTGTGATGTGCTTTGTCAATAGTTGACTGTCCCTCCTTGTCTTCATGGACCAGGTTGGACACACAGCCTCCTTGGTCAGCCGTGTCTCGTTAACACTGTTACTCTACCCATATCCAGATAGACTGGCTGCCTGAGGTAGTACCGCTTGCAAGTCATGCACTTCTTATGTCCTCTGTCCTCTGAGCCTTCCCCTAAGCTCTACTATAAACACACTGCCAATGATGTGTAATCTGCCATGACCCTTGACCAAAGAAAAATTGTCTGTATTGTTTATTTCTGTGAAGGTAGTTAAAAATCTTACCACTTATTAAGTTAATTCCAGATCTAAAAATGACTAAATTACTCACTTTTCAAATTTGACGGAACAGATCAGAATGCTGCATGAGTAAATCATTAAAGATGTTAACAAACAGAAAACTGTATTCTCTTTGTTAGTTCTAATTAAGCCAATATTGGTGAGGTTAGGAATCCACAGATCAGTGCTAAGTATGGGTGAATAGTCCATTGGTGGTTTCTACCAATGTTCTACCACATTACTTTTATCAATTAAAAAAAATTAAAACTAGTTAACAGAGTAAAACATGGTAAGTGGTTGAAAGGCCTAATGACGCAACTGATATAGATAGATAACTTACCATATGTCTAAAATAAGAAGCGTTGCTACAATAGCAAACACCCCATCACTGAAAGCTTCCACACGCTCTTTGCTCAGTGGCTCGTTTGGATGAAATGTGTAAAATGGCTTTCTCTGCAGTTCTTTTGGACCTTGCATAAAATAGAAAATATGTTAATAAACTTTTGTTTTTTCTCTTCCTCCACTCAACTTGTATATATTTCAATTTAAAGCAAGAAAATCACTGATTTTTCACTAAAACAGGTGTAAAATTTGTACTCCTATAGTTATTGTTTGAATTATCCCTATTATCACTTCATACCACTGCTCCTCATTCCTCAAGGGAATGATAGGATAGTTTAGTTGTAAACTTCTCCACAATTACTGTCTCACTCCACTATAACAATGGTGGGAGGTTGGGGCAAGGAAAGACATCTTGCTTTTCCAAATAGCAGTTGCCACTCCCTAGGATTGAAGTTTCGAAGTGGAATAATATAGGGCAGATGCCTTTGACCAAAATTTTATTTTTTTTTAAAAAAAAAGAGGAATGAACACTTTCAGTCTGAGGCCTAGATGCTCAGCCCAACAGAGGTCCACGCATCCCAGGAACGTAAGCGCAACCTGGGATCACGTGGGCCTGGACCGCCAATGAAATGGAGTATTCTCATTTATAGTAACGGTGAGTTCCGTTTGTATGAGCTCCAATTACTATCAATGAGAATACCCCCATAAATACAATTTAAAAAAAAACATAACAAGAAATAGTAGGAGTAGGCCATTTGATCCCTCGAGCCTGCTCCATCATTCAATAAGATCATGGCTGATCTGATCACTGACTCAGCTCCACTTCCCCGCCCGCTCCCCATAACCCATTATCCCTTTATCGTTTAAGAAACTGTCTATTTCTGTCTTAAATTTATTCAATGTCCCAGCTGCCACAGCTCTCCGAGGCAGCGAATTCCACAGATTTACAACCCTCAAAGGAATTTCTCCTCATCTCTGTTTTAAATGGGTGGCCCCTTATTTTAAGATCATGCCCCCGAGTTCTAGTCTCCCCCATCAGTGGAAACATCCTCTCTGCATCCACCTTGTCAAGCCCCCTCATAATCTTATATGATTTGATAAGATCACCTCTCATTCTTCTGAACTCCAATGAGTAGAGGCCCAACTCAACCTTTCCTCATAAGTCAACCCCCTCATCCCCACAATCAACCTAGTGAACCTTCTCTGAACTGCCTCCAAAGCAAGTATATCCTTTCATAAATATGGAAACCAAAACTGCAGGCAGTATTCCAGGTGTGGCCTCCCCAATACCTTATATAGCTATAGCAAGATTTCCCTGCTTTTATACTCCATCCCCTTTGCAATAAAGGCCAAGATATCATTGGCCTTCCTGATCACTTGCTGTACCTGTATACTATCCTTTTGCGTTTCATGCACAAGTAACCCCAGGCCCCGCTGTACTGCGGCACTTTGCAATCTTTCTCCATTTAAATAATAACCTGCTCTTTGATTTTTTCTGGCAAAGTGCATGACCTCACACTTTCCTACATTATACTCCATCTGCCAAATTTTTGCCCACTCACTTAGCCTGTCTATGTCCTTTTGCTCTCTGGGGTAGAGAATTCCAAAAATTCACACCCTTCAGAGAAGAAATTCCTCATCTCCGTTTTAAATGTATGACCCTTTATTCTGAAATTATGCCCCTTAGTTCCAGATTCCCCAACATTTTTTTGAAAATGTTTTAAAAATGTTTTAATAGGGTTAAAAATAAACTTACCTTAATGGACAGGATTTTTAATATAATAATTAGTGATAAAAGATAGAAAAATTAAATGTTAAAACTCTTACGCTGGTCAAAGCAGGCCTTATCAGGTGCAAGAGTTTTAAGGCTATTCGCTGGGCAAGAGTGGGGCAAATAGCCCAAATCTCCGCCCGCAAATGCCCTTCTCCCTGGGATGTGTTGGAACTGTCAAAAGAAATTTTGACAGTTCGCAAGTGCCGGATTTGGGCGCATGCGCTTTGCTTGCCTACACCCGGAACTGGCGAGGCCTCTTCAGGCGAGTGCGGCAATCCTAGATACCCGGAGAGGCCGTAATTTCAGGGTCATAGCTATAAACATTCAGGAGATGTTTGAAAGTGGCTTTGCACTATAAGTAACATTTCATATACTCACCCTTTATCTTGTTTCTACACCACTGTGTACACTGAGTAATATACGGGAGAAAGATGACAAGTGCAAGCACTACATACGCCTGTGGGAAAAAAGTGCCAATAATAAAAAGCAACTCACTGAAATCATACCATAATAAAGCATAAAATATGATGCTGTTGGCAATCTCATTTTACATGAAAGTACAAAATAACCAAAAGCATACAACACAAAAGGCGGCCCATACGATACTACCTTTGATCCACACGTTATATGATAAAGATAAAGGGGCCGAAATTGGTAGAAATACCGCTGCACATCACCCACGGACCGCTGACATACCACCCAAAATCGCAAAATTGATCAAAAAATACCTACATACCACCCAGCGGGAAATTCATCAGTGACATACCGCCGGGCGGAATGCATACTGTCCGCCCACACGGAGCACCTTACAGACCGCCCAAAAGTCCAACATTGGTAGCATACCACCGGAGCTGCACACCGTCTGAAAAAAGGTGCTTTTATGCCGATGGTATGTAAACTACAATGTTCCTCAACCCACCCCTCCCCCCACCAGCAATCTTTTTCTCTCCACCTTCCCCAGAGATCTAGGTCCCCCCAGCGATCCACCATAGATCTAATCCCCCGCCCAGTGAGATCTCACCCCGCCTCCCCCCCCCCCCCCAAGAGAGATCTAATCCTCCCCCCCAGAGAGATCTAATCCTCCCCCCCAGAGAGATCTAATCCTCCCCCCCAGAGAGATCTAATCCTCCCCCCCAAGAGAGATCTAATCCTCCCCCCCAAGAGAGATCTAATCCTCCCCCCCAAGAGAGATCTAATCCTCCCCCCCAAGAGAGATCTAATCCTCCCCCCCAAGAGAGATCTAATCCTCCCCCCCAAGAGAGATCTAATCCTCCCCCCCAAGAGAGATCTAATCCTCCCCCCCAAGAGAGATCTAATCCTCCCCCCCAAGAGAGATCTAATCCTCCCCCCCAAGAGAGATCTAATCCTCCCCCCCAAGAGAGATCTAATCCTCCCCCCCCCAAGAGAGATCTAATCCTCCCCCCCAAGAGAGATCTAATCCTCCCCCCCAAGAGAGATCTAATCCTCCCCCCCAAGAGAGATCTAATCCTCCCCCCCAAGAGAGATCTAATCCTCCCCCCCAAGAGAGATCTAATCCTCCCCTCCGCTTGCCCCAGAAAAACGCGAAAATAAATAAATATAAATATTAAAAAATCAAAAACACTGCACAAAACAAATAAAAATCCAAACCTACGTGGAGACACTTACCTGCGATTTGGTGTCAGCAGTCTCTGGCCTCCGGACTGCTCTTCTCGGGGGGGGGGGGGGGTCGATGGAAGAGCGCGTGTTCGCAGAGCACGTGACCCGAAGAGTCCCGAGTCCCAGACAAATTACCCTGCACCACCGGAGTAGACTGTTCGTCGCACTCTGCTGATGCATCGCTCAGGACCGCCCGGACCGATGTTGCCAGCAATTTGCCCCAGCAGTACCGCGCGGTGAAGACTGACCGACCACCGCGAGACAGCCCAGAATTGGGTGCTCCACCTAAGTTGGGCCCATACTCTGTCACTGTGCTGATGTATAAAGGAACAGGAGAAAATGTATCCCCAGAAGTGCTACACCCCAGTGGTGTGTAGAATCAGCCCTATTATTTAAAACACTGCATCAGTTGAACACAAAGCATAGTCCATACCTGCAAGTGAATGCAAAGATAGTCAATCCATATTTTAAACTCATGAGGGTATTGCTAAGAGTGAATCCATAAACTACAAACCTCATGAACTTCATGAATATCACTGGAAGATAGAGGGCTTTGAGCCTTTTTTCCTTCCAAGATCATGCTGAATCACTTGTAGACTATTTCATTGATCTGTGTCTAAAACATCAATACCCACTTTTTAAAAATGTCCAGAAGCTATCTAGAACTTCGTATGTTGTGGGAGTCACAAAAATTAAATTAACATACTTTTATGGCCTCTTCGTGGTTGGAATTAACTTATAAAGCATGGAAATGGGAGGAGAATATCATCTTCCATCCAGTTTGTTCAACAACAGTTAACAGTATGCTTTACACAGCCACATTTCCATGATGTTCCCTGAATAGGGACAATCAACAGACCACAGGTTGAGGCATACATCTGCTCCAGGTTTTTTGGTTCATTAGGAGGCATAAAAATACAGTGCAACTGGAGAAAACAGTAATAAAAACAGGTATCACATGAACTTGACCCCAATAGTAACAAAAACTTGGACAAAGTGACCATTTCCTGTGGAGATTTAATTGGTAAGTTACACCAAAATGGCACACAAAATTTACATCTATTTTATGTCAAAATTTCCTGCCAATCTTATTGCATACGCTGGAACACATAAATGAGCATAAACAATCAGGTCTAAGGATAGCGTGGAACTCACACCATATATTCTTTCTTTCAGTATGTAAATTAATGTTTGAAGCCATGTTACCACAATTTTTGCGCATTAGGCAAATTTACGAAAATGCAATCATGGAAGTTTATCCAATTTCAATGTGACTTATTCTGACATAAAAGAGCATTCACTGAAAGTATAGTGCAGGTCTCAGAAGAGAAATATATTAAAAAAGAACTGTAAAAATTACTATAAAACATCAGAAATATGACATCTAAAATGTTGGGCTTAAATTTACACCCATTTTGAAACAGCGTGATTGAAGGAGATTCCCTTCTTTAGCATGAGGCGGAGCTATGATAATGAGCAAAGGGCAGAGGTTTTGAAAAACTGACGCAAAAGATAAGGAAATTTGGGCATAGTGTGAGAACGGGTGTATGTCACTTACGTCTGAATTTTCTCGACCTCCTGTATGGGACATCAGCATCACGCCGATTCCGCATTTATTTGGATGCAAATTTACAGAAAATTTCGGGTCATTGTAGTAAGCTACCAACAGGCAATACAGACTTTTCATAGCCTAATGTAAACTCCAGTAATCGTAGTTCTGCCAATGATGGTTAACAATGTATTAGAACTTTTGTGTAAAAGAGATAGTTTGTCAGGTGATTATGCTTTCTGGGAGAGTTCCCTAAGCAGAGGGAATCATACACAAAGACAGGAGACAGTTCCAGCATACTTATTTGAGAGATCCACTGCATTTGGAATAGCAGTAAGATGATGAATACCTATTTATCATTACACTGCATTTTAGTCTTCTGTGGAAGATATGTACTTAGTACAGCAGGTCACTCGATATGCCACAAGAGACTAGCTTCTCAATGAGACCTGAATATTATACTCTATTAAAGGCTCTTGAAATTGTGTGGGCTGATGTTCCAACTCATACTAAAATTATTCAATTTCTAGACGACAAGATGGAGAGCATCATAAGTTGATTAATTTATTTTAAAACTAAATTAGTGACAAGACAGTAGACCACCTTATAGAGACTCTGATGTTGCAAAAGCTTTTCATTCACTTTGTTTTCTATTATTTTGCCATAATTAGCAGTTCGATACTGGTCTATAGCATTCAAAATCTGATTCTCATTGTTTTTTTGGTCAGCACAATTGTTTCAGCTTTCTACTCACATGGGACAATGGCAGTTGGCAGGCAAAGTTAAAATAGATGAGGCAGAGAAATGGTTCATTCCTCAGATTGAATCAGAGCATTTGTACTATCAGAACTATCAGCTTTTATGAGATCATTCTTTTGCGTGGCTGATCTTAATTTAACCAATTGAATTGCTACACGTTCAAGGGAAAAAAACTTACCACTGGACAATAGATGAAAGACAAGATCCCTGCTATAAGGAAGAGAGCTGGAGCTCGTAAAGTCATCTTTAAAATTTGGTACTTGTAAGAAATTTGATCGTCTGATGCACATATATGGGCATTCAATAAGTAAGGTCGGCGGAATCCATAAATCACAATTACAGCCTGTTTTGGAATTAGAAGGAGAAATTAGCTCTATGAAGTTTCTTCTTTAACAGTTACAGAGCATACCATTATCATCTGAGTGTGCTAATTATATGACATCCAAAAGTACACATTTTCCTCCTTTCTCAATTTCTCAGTGTCTCATGGATGGCAGCAGCACTAGTGAGTGTGTCTAGACAGTTGGATTCAGCAGGCCTCTTACCTCTGGGGAGAACAGTAGAACATGAACCTTTCTTTTCCCAATGTCCACATATGCATATCTTACAGCAGCAGTCAATGAATAGAGATCAGGAATAAGAACTGTGATTTATTTTTCCCCCTTCCTCATCCAAGGACATTGAGGACAACTTTAGTTCGCCCATTCAAGCTGAAGCTAAAAATCAAGCAGTTCAGCACAAACTGTGGATCGAACCTCAAGAGCTTTTTATTCTATGCACAACATGGTGAATTTACCCATTGAGCCATCATGTAGCTGTCAAAGTTTGAAGCACAAATGCAATTATCCTCTTGACCAATGTAAACAAAATGTTTTGTAATTTTGTAATCAGTAATATGACTGTCTGTCATGAGATGCTGTTTAACAGAAAACTGCAGACAATAAAACATGACAAAAGAGGTAAACTGGGTGGTGCACTGAGTCAACACTCTGGACTCTCACCTGCGTGATCTACCGAATCCAATTTAAACAGATGTGATTAAATTTTCCCCTTTCTGTTGGCTACAAGAGCCAATGGGTTTGCACAGTCTCAACTTAGTTCCTGGTGAACATAGGGCTACAGCCCAAACTGCCATAGGCCATCTCACATAGAGGCCACAATTTAAATAAAATGTATTCTACTGATGTACAAATTTATTATAATGCATTTAATCAATAATATCCACTATTTCTCACAATGGCTAAGTTCAAAATGAAACAATAGAGTACGCTTTTATTTTGCTTTTAAGAAGGCTAGTCACACATCTTTTTGGTGAATGAAACTACAAAAGAAGTGTTGTTACACAGATGTTTGTGTGCAAAATAAAGTTTTTGTACAGTACAATTTATAAGCAAAAATGCAGCTTTAAAGATAAACATTTAACATAACATTCTCTATTGGGAATAAAATGAAAAATACTACTAAAAGTAGTAAAGTCCACTATTGCATGTCATTCCGAATGTTCATCCTGGAATTAATACTTTATAGAGCCACCAATACAAGTATAAAGTGAAGATATTATAATGTATGGCTCATTTTGAGGCAACTTACTAATAAATAAGTTGCATGGCCTAAGGAGCCCAAAGGGTTAGTGCAAGCTGACTTGTGCAGATTACATTTCAGTAAACCATGAAGCCAAGGATTTAGGACTTATATTTGGCCTAAACACTTTCTTAAATTTGAATCTTAAGATAATTTTTGCAAAGAGACAGAAGTCTGAGAAAGTAGGAATGGGGTACTGAAGCTGCATGATCAGCCATGATCATATTGAATGGTGGTGTAGGCTCGAAGGGCCGAATGGCCTACTCTTGCCACTATTTTCTATGTTTCTATGTCTCAAGTTGAATAATGCAATCCAAAAGCAGTGACTTAGATCAGTGGTAGTTTTCAAAACATGGCCAGAGTGATTGGAAGGAGGGACTGTGGGTCAGAAAGCGATAGCGTAATATAGTATTGCAATATGCAAATATAGTCATGGTGAAATGGAGAGACTTTGGTCTCGATATTGGCCCGAAAATTGCAGTCGGAGACTGCCTGTGGGCAGATGCCTCCAACCTAAATTTTTTTCCTGAAAGTACCTGGTTGTCCTGGAGGAACGTATACTTAAAAAGGTCCAAAGGCATAGATGCGCAGCCCAGCGTATGGGCACACGCATCCCAGGAACATAAACTCAACCTGGGACCACCAATGAACATGGAGTATTCTCATTGATAATAATGGGAGCTCCATTTGTATGAGCTCCCATTACTATCAATGAGAATACCCTCTAAAACACCAGAAACACAACACACATATTTAAAATTAATTGAAATTGAATTTAATTAAATGTTTTTGGAAAAAAAGATTTAAAAAAAAAAAAGAAGTTTTAATAGGGTTAAAAATAAACTTACCTTTATGGACGGGGTTTTTAATATAAAAATTAGTGATGAAGTTAAATTTTTCTATGTTTTAAAACTCTTACGCTGGTAAAAGTACCTACTTTTACCAGGTGTAAGAGTTTGAAGGACATTCGCTGGGCAAGAGTTGGGCAAATAGCCCAAATCTCCGCCCGAAGGCCCTTCTCCCGGGGATGCATGTTGCACATCGTACGCACCCGGAGAGGCCGCAATTTACGGCCCATTAACTCGGAGGTGGGGAGGGCAGTTTAACAGCTGAAAAACGCAGAAAATCAGGTTTCCCTCAGGTCCTGCCAAATAACAGCAGGACCAAATCAGCATTTTTGGAATAAAAACAGAAAATACTCAACAGGTCAGGCAGCATCTGTGGAGAGAAACAGAGTTAACGTTTCAGGTCAATGATCCTTGGTCAGAACTGGGGATTATATATTTAAAAAAACATTTTTTTTTAATACAGTTGAGAGCCCTGTCAACCATGGTGCAAGGGAATCCTTGGTTGAGGAAAAAGAAAGACATATCGAAAGCACTGGTATGGAAGGTGGCATCATCGGAACAGATGTGACGGAGACGGAAAATCTAGGAGAATGGAATAAGGTCCTTACAGGAAGCGGGGTGGGAGGTAGTGTCGTCAAGATAGCTGTGAATGCCAGCAAGCCGGGGCCATTAGAGGGAGCAGCGTGCGGTGGCTCGATCTAGCCCAGAAATCAGCACGGTCCCGGCCTGCAAGACCATCAGCAGGCCGGGATCATTAGTGGGAGCAGTATGCTGCGGCATGCCACTTCAGAGCAGCGCGTGCTGCTGCAAGAGGGCGACGGCTGATTGCAGTGCAGACAGGTACAGCAGGAGCAGCAAGGTCGTGGCGAAGGAGTGGCAAGAGTTCATAGAGGGATGTGATCGGGGCCCAGGAGAGACAAAAGTTCAGAGCTCAGAAGAGGCGAAGGCCCAGGGGCAGCACGGGCCAGCCCACACTGCGATTGCGTGTGCACTCGGTCTGTGCAGCAGAGCTGGTCTCCAGTCGTCTTGGTTAATCCTTGCCATTGGACCAAGACCTAGCTCTGTCAAGCCCGTGTGGTGACTGGGGTGCAACGGCCACCACATATTTTAAAAATCCAAGCACAGGCATCTTCCACCCTTCAGGATATAGTTCGGGATCCGGAATATCATTAAAACACCTGTGAATTCATCCGTTCTCGGCGTGGAAGCAAGTCATCCTTATTTTGAGGGACTGCCTATGATGATGGGTGTCAGTGAGCTTATTGTGGATGTTGGTCAATAGCATATCCCCAGAAATGGAGACAGGGAAGTTGAGGAAGGAAAGAGTCAGTGATGGACCATATGAAGGCGAGGGAAAGGTGGAAATTAGAAACAAAGTTGATGAAATTTTTCAGTTCAGGGCAAAACATCAATGTACCGGAAAAAGAGATGAGGGAAGGGCCGGAGTAGGACTGGAACAAAGAATGTTCCACATATTCCACGAAAAGGCAGGCATAGCTAGGACCCATATGGATTCCCATTGCAACATCTTTTATTTGGAACATTTGAGTGGAGTCAAAGGAGAAGTTGATCAATGTGAGAACAAGTTCAGTCAGGCGGAGGACGGAGTAGGTGGATGGGGACTGGTTGCGCCTCTGCTCAAGCAATCCTGGTGGGAGATGATGGTGTAGAGGGATTGGATTTCGATGGTGAAAAGGAGACCGTTAGGGCCAGGAAACTGAAAACTGCTAAAGTGGCGGAGGGCGTTGGAAGACTCGCGGATGTGGGTACGAAGAGACTGGACAAGGGGAGAAAAGATATAATTGAGATAGGAAGAAATCAGTTCTGTGGGGCAAGAGCAGACTGAAACGATGTGTCTACCAGTGCAGTCCTGTTGTGGATTTTGGGAAGGAGTTAGAAGCGGGCTGTGCGTTGTTGAGGTCTATGATGTTGGAGGCAGTGGAGGGAAGATCTCCAGAGATGAGATGAGGTTAGTGATAGTCTTGAAGATGATAGCTTGATGTACGATGATGGGGTCATGGTCCAGGGGGAGGGAGGAGGTCTGGACAAGGGGAGAAATAATAATCACGATAGGAAGAAATCAGTTCCATGGTGCAAGTTCTGTGGCATTCAGTCTCTGCAAGGTTGAGGTCCAGTTCTAACGAAAGGACATCAACCTAAAACGTTAACTCTGTTTCTCCGCAGATACTGCCTGACCTGCGGAGTATTTCCAGCATTTTCTGTTTTTATTTCAGATTTCCAGCATCCGCAATGTTTTGCTTTGGTATCCCATTACTGGCATTCTGTTGTATAGTTTTGATTATTATGCCAACAGAAACATACATTTTCATGTTAGAAAAATAAAAATTCAGTCTACTGGTGCAAACTTGCTTCTCCTGTATCAGAGGGCCACTTTAGAAATCAGGAAAAAAATATCATCAGCGGTCCAGGTCCCAATCCAGGAACCCTTTGACCCCACCTGTGCTGAGTGTCCTTGAGGTATGTCTGGTGGGACCACACATAACTATGTTGGGTCCTGCCTGAGGGAGCTCCAGTACCATACACTTATGGTCCAGTAGGGGCAGGAGCTGGCTCCATCCCCACAAGATTATCCTGGAAACTCTAACAAAATGCCAGTACCTGGTGTATCTGTGTTCCAGCAGATTTTGTGGCCATTCAATGGATTCCGATGGAATGGCCAAGGAACTTCAGCCCCATAATGTTAGTTCCTTTCTGCCAGATTGCTACAAGACACATCAATATGCATTGAATTCATACCTGAATTAATCCAATGATAATGGCACAAACACAAAATGACAGAATTCCAAGTGGGTCATCTGGAAATGAGGCCATCAGAGAAAACTAAGGGAAAAATGTTTTAATAACAAGTTTCAGTGGATTGTAGATATAATATTTATTGAAGCCTAACCAAAAAAATTGTAATTCAACATGGATATGACTAAAATTTTCTAAAATTCTAACTACCACTAAATCAAAGTATAACATGCCTTAACAGGGTGTGTATTTTATGAACTTATAAAAAGTTTTACTGGGGAAAATTATCCATTTGAAAATTAAAGATATCAAAGCAATGTGTATTTTCTCAAAAACAATATATTTAAAAAGTTACTGCTTTAAAACGTAGTGGCATGTCCTATTTATATATATTGTAGATCGAATCATAGAATGGTTACAGCACAGAAGGAGGCCATTCTGCCTTTTGATCCCCTGCCGGCTCTCTGCAAGAACACTTCAGCTAGTCGCATTCCTCTGCTCATTGCCTGTAACCCTGCATTTTTTTTTCCTTTCAGGTGCTTATCCAATTCCCTTTTGAAAGCCACAATTGAGTCTGCCTCCACTACCCTTTCAGGCAGTGCATTCCAGATCCTAACCACTCGCTGTGTAAAAAGCTTTTTCCTCATGTTACTTTTGGTTCTTCTGCCAATCACTTTAAATCTGTGTCCTCTGCTTCTCGACCCTTCAGCCAATGGAACCAGTTTCTCTCTATCTACTCTGTCTAAACCCCCTCAGGATTTTGAACACCTCGATCAAATCTCCTTTCAACCTTCTCTGCTCCAAGGAGAACAACCCCAGCTTCTCCAGTCTATCCACATAACTGAAGTTCTTCATCCCTGGAACCGTTCTTGTAAATCTTTTCTGCACCCTCTCTAAGGCCTTCACATCCTTCCGAGAGTGCGGTGCCCAGAATTGGACGCCCTATTCCAGTTGAGGCCGAACCAGTGTTTTATAAAGGTTCATCATAACTTATTTTCTTTTGTACTCTGTACCTTTTTTAATGAAGCCCAGGATCCAATTTGCTTTTTTAATCTGCCCTCCCATCTTCAACAATTTGTGCACATACACCCGCAGGTGTCTCTGCTCCTGTACCACTTTTAGAATTATACGCTTTAGTTTATATTGCCTCTCCTCGTTTTTCCTGCCAACATGTATCACTTTACACTTTTCTGTGTTAAACTTCATCTGTCACGTGTCTGCCCATTCCACCAGCCTGTCTATGTCCTCTTGAAGTCTATCACTACCCTGAATTGTGCACTGTATACCCAAGTCCAAGTCACTAATATATATTAAGAAAAGCAGTAGTCCTAGTACCGACCCCTGCGAACACCGCTGAATACCTTGGAAGTCCATGTGCACTACATCAACCGTAATGCCCTTCATCAACCCTCTCTGTTACCTCATCAAAAAACTCAATCAAGTTAGTTAAACACGATTTGCCTTTAACAAATCCGTGCTGGCTTTCCTTAATTAATCCACACTTGTCCAAGTGATTGTTAATTTTGTCCCGGATTATAGTTTCTAAAAGCTTCCCCGCGACCGAGGTTAAACTCACTGGCCTGTAGGTGCTAGGGTTATTCTTACACCCTTTTTAAACAAGGGTGTAATATTTGCAATTCTCCAGTTCTCTGGCACCTCCCCCGAATCTAAGGAGGATTGGAAGATTATGACCAGTATGTCCGCAATTTCCAGTTTTACTTCCCTCAGCATCCTAGGATGCATCCCATCTGGTCCTGCTGACTTATGTACTTTTAAGTAAAGCCAGCTTTTCTAGTACCGCTATTAATTTTTATCCCATCCAGTATCTCAACTATCTCCTCTTTCACTTTGGCAGCATCCTTGGTAAAGACAGATGCAAAGTACTCATTTAGTACCTCAGCCATGCCCTCTACCTCCATGTGTAGGTCTCCATTTTGGTTCCTAATCGGCCCCACCCCTCCTCTTACTACTTGTTTATTATTTTTATGCCTATAGAAGATTTTTGGATTCCCTTCTCTGTTCGCTGCCAATCTATTCTCATGCTCTCTCTTTGCCCCACTTACTTCCTTTTGCATTTGCCTCTGAATTTTCTATATTTGACCTGGTTCTCACTTGTATTCTCAACCTGACATATGTGCCCTTTTTCTGTTTCATCTTACTCTCGATCTCTTTCGACATCCAGGGAGCTCTGACTTTGGTTACCCAACCTTTCCCCTTGTGGGAATGTACCCCGACTGTACCTGAACCAGTGTTTCAACTTCTGCAGTATATATTTACTTACTGTATAAATTTACTTACTGTATAAGGCAGGAAGGTTATCAGCATCATACATGCCTAAAAAACAGAAATATTGAACTACTTTAGACACCAATACAGACTGAGGCTGCGATCTAGGAGACTAATACCAAATAAAGCTGTTGTTAAGTATTATTTTTGCTTCATACAAAGTGGTTTAAGATTTACACCGATGAAAAAATGGCAATTCAATTGGAGAGTCTATTCTCAATCTGACTCCTGAGTGACAAACCACGATACGCTAAACCCCCTTCCAGTAGTTAGTCTCACATCACTTAGGCTTCGCATCGGGTGCAGTACAACCTCAGCTCGGTGCAAACTCCTGTTTTACATAAGAACATAATAGGAGCAGGAGTAGGCCATTTGGCCCCTCGAGCCTGCTCCGCCATTCAATAAGATCATGGCTGATCTGATCATGACTCAGCTCCACTTCCCTCTCTGCCTGCTTTCCATAACCCTTTATTCCCTTATCGCTCAAAAATCTGACTATTTCCAACATAAATATATTCAATGACCCAGCCTCCATAGGCAGAGAATTCCATAGATTTACAACCCTCCGAGAAGAAATTCCTCCTCAACTCAGTTTTAAATGGGCAGCCCCTTATTCTGAGACTATGCCCCCTAATTTTAGTTTCCCCTATGAGTGGAAATATCCTCTGCATCCAGCTTGTCGGCCCCCTCATTCTCTTATATGTTTCGAAAAGATCACCTCTCATTCTTCTGAACACCAATGTGTATAGGCCCAACCTATTCAACCTATCTTCATAAGTCAACCCCCTCATCTCCGGAATCAACCTCGTGAACCTTGTCTGAACAGCCTCCAATGCAAGAATATCATTCCTTAAATACGGAGACCAAAACTGTATGCAGTACTTTAGGTGTGGCCTCACCAATAACCTGTACAGTTGTAGCAGGACTTCTCTGCTTTTATACTCCATTCCCCTTGCAATAAAGCCAACATTTCATTTGCCTTCCTGATTACTTGCTGTACCTGCATACTAAATGTTTGTGTTTCGTGCACAATGACCCCCAGGTCCCTCTGTACTGCAGCACTTTGCAATTTTTCTGCATTTAACCGTGACTTGGTGGGCACTTTATAAACGTAGTATGAAATCTGTTGAACAGAAGTGATGCTCCTACTCAGACTCTCCGAACAAGAAATTAGCCACAAAGCCCAGATTCACTTGGAACTAAATGCAATGCAAGATGTAATTGGCAGTGCAATTGAGATCTGCTGGTTGCACATCACACTGTATAGATAAAGAAAGGAATGTTAGAATGACTGACAGACTTGCATTTAGATAGCGCCTTTCACGACCACCGAACGTCTCAAAGCGCTTTATAACCAATGAAGTACTTTTGGAGTGTACTTACTGTTGTAATGCAGGCAACGTAGTAGCCAATTTGAGCACAGCATAGTCTCACAAACAGCAATGTGATAATGACCAGAGAATCTGTTTGTTAGTGATGTCTCCTTAACTGAGACTCTGCCTTTGACTCGAATGTCCTCGACTCCATCCTGCAGCATGCTACCCGCCACCTTCTCAGCAAAACCCCAGCCGTGCAAAAGATAGAAAAGGCTCAAGAACAACATGGCAACAGGAGCGGATGGAATCCTTGCTGAGGCACTAAAGTATGGCGGAGAGGCACTATTAGCATGAATGCGTGACCTCATCTGGAAGGAGGAGAGCAAACTGGGAGATCTCAGGAGATGCAGTAATCGTGACCATCTTTAAAAAAAGGGACATCCGACTGCAGCAACTACAGAGGAATCTCCCCATTATCAGCCACTGGGAAAGTCTTCTCCCTGTGGCTGAGAAGCTCCTCCCGAAGTCACAGTGCGGATTCCATCCACTACGGGGCACAACGAACATGATCTTTACGGCGCGACAACTGCAAGAGAAATGAAGGGAACAACACCAACCCTTGTACCTGGCCTTCTTTGACCGTACGAAGGCCTTCGACACTTAACTGCGAAGGACTATGGAGAGTCCTCCTCCATTTCGGTTACCCCCAAAAGTTTGTTGCCATCCTCCGCCTGCTCCACGACGACATGCAAGCCGTGATCCTGACCAACGGATCCACCACAGACCCAATCCATGTCTGGACCGGGGTCAAGCAGGGCTGCATCATTGCGCCAACCCCTCTTCTCGATCTTCCTCGCTGCAATGCTCCACCTCACAATCAACAAGCTCCCTGCTGGAGTGGAACTAAACTACAGAACCAGTGGGAACCTGTTCAACCTTCGTCGTCTCCAGGTCAGATCCAAGACCGTCCCATCCTCTTGTCATCGAGCTACAGTACGTGGATGACGCTTGCGTCTGCGCACAGAGACTGAACACCAAGTCATAATCAACATCTTCACTGAGGCGTACGAAAGCATGGGCCTTACACTAAACATCCGTAAGACAAAAGTCCTCCACCAACCTGACCCCGCCACACAGCACTGCCCCCCCAGTCATCAAGATCCACGGCGTGGCCCTGGAAAACATGGACCATTTTCCATACCTTGCGAGCCTATTATCACAGCAGGGGCAGATATCGACGATGAGGTTCAACACCGCCTCTAGTGCGCCAGCGCAGCCTTCGGCCACCTGAGGAAGAGCGTTTTCAAAGATCAGGCTCTCAAACCTGCTACCAAGCTCATGGTCTACAGGGTTGCAGTGATACCCGCCCTCCTGTATGGCTCAGAGACGTGGACTATATACAATAAACATCTCAAATTGCTGAAGAATTACCACTAACGATGTCTTCGCAAGATCCTGCAAATCCCCTGGGAGGACAGACGCACCAACATCAGTGTTCTCGATCAAGCCAACATACCCAGCATCGAAGCACTGACCACACTCGATCAGCTCCGTTGGGCGGGCCACATTGTTCGCATGCGGGACACAAGACTTCCAAAGCAAGCTCGGAACTCCTACACAGCAAGCGAGCCCCAGGAGGGCAGAGGAAACGTTTCAAGGACACCCTCAAAGTCTCCTTGATAAAATGCAACATCCCCACAGATACCTGGGAGTCCCTGGCCAAAGACAGCCTTAAGTGGAGGAAGAACATCCGGGAGGTCGCTGACCACCTCGAGTCTCGTCGCCGAGAGCATGCAGAAAGCAAGCGCAGCCAGCGGAAGGAGCGTGCGGCAAACCAGACTCCCCACCCACCCTTTCCTTCAACGACTGTCTGTCCCACCTGTGACAGAGACTGTAATTCACATATTGGACTTCAGTCACCCAAGAACTCACTTTTAGAGTGGAAACAAGTCTTACTCAATTTCGAGGGACTGCCTATAATGATGATGATGATGGTTAAAGGATAAATATTGGCCAGGATATTGTGAAGAACTCTCCTGGTCTTCTTCAAAGTAGTGCCATGGGATCTTTTACGT
This sequence comes from Pristiophorus japonicus, assembly GCF_044704955.1. Classification (NCBI taxonomy): domain Eukaryota; kingdom Metazoa; phylum Chordata; class Chondrichthyes; family Pristiophoridae; genus Pristiophorus; species Pristiophorus japonicus. The sequence continues at coordinate 232,907,176 of NC_091978.1, forward strand.
CCACCTGAGAAGGCAGACGTAATGGTTTAACGTCTCAACTGAAAGATGGCACCTCAAGACAGTGCAGCAACCCCTTAGTATTGCACTGGAGTGTCAGCCTATATTGTGGTGCTCAAGTTTCTGGAATGGGACTTGAACCCATGACCTTCTAACTTAGTGTGCTACCAATGAGCCACAGATGAGACCACGACAGCCTATAATACATACATTATATGGAAGTTATAAAGAAACATTTGCCAATTTTGATTAATTCCATTGATCTTACTGTTCTGCTATGCTTTCCTTATGCTCCTACAATACTGGTGCTGTTTTCTGAGCGATGTGAACAAACAGCACAGAATATCATCTCACTCTCAGGATAGATGATGACCCAGAAGTTCTGCATGTGCATGCTTAATACGTATACACTGAACACACTTTTATAAGCCATGCACTGCAAGAGTGCCAGTTTCAAATGTTTTTTATTACAAAGTTCCACTTTTTTCTTTGTTTTTTTTTTCTCCTCTCCTGAATACACTGACACCTTACTGGAGAATGGTTCTACAGTAGCTAGTTGCCCTCCTTTAAGCTCACCTAAATAAGTAGCAGCAGATCAGTTGACATGGAGAACACTGCAGTTGAGCATGATCCTATCTACACACTCACTTTCAGCAGTGGAATGACCCAGCTTATTTTCCTCTTCCTAGCCCTGCGGCCAACATTACTTCACTCACTGAGATCAACCAATTCAGCATAGATAGGGTATTGAACCTGGATCCTTCCTGGTCTCTGTGGCAGTTATTCAGTCATTTCAGATCAGGATGAAACAGGTAGCAATACACTCTAGTACTGAGTGCAATACAAAAGATACAAAAATACAACCATAGCATGAGGAACAATTTCAAGGTGGAATTAAAAAAGGGCAGCATCTGACGAATGACAGAAAGTTACAACTACTCTTTCACTATAGTGAACATTTGAGCTTACTTTAGTTGGTATGATATTTAGAGGCAGATTGTAGTGAAGATTGTATACTCACCAAGTTGAGAAGGGCAAGAACGTCATCTATTCGCTCAATCACTTGGAATAATCTACCAAAAATTTGAGATATTTAAAAATTAGTTCTGTATTCATAAGTAATGCAAATTTAAAAAATAAAAATAAATAGGAAATACTTCAAAGTAGGAATACATTATGCCATCATATTCATACTAATAAAACTTGGTGGTGTTCCTGAAATATTGGCTGCAACATTTCTTCACATAACATACAGTAATAAGAAGCCCTGCAACTCATCTATGATTTGTTCTGCTGAGATAGTACTTGTTTCAACAGTAAGACAACAGTTAAACAGCATCGCAGTTGTAGAAGCAATATTTACCTGATATGCGAGGCCCAAGCTACAGTCACTATTAAAAATGTCATAATGTACACAGCTATCTTGGTTGTAAGAAGCTGCTGAAGACTTTCTTCCAGTTCCTAGTTTAGAAAATATAATGATGTTATCTGGCAGTGAATGTTACCAAAATGAACACAAATACTATGGCCCCAAGTTTCCACATGATTTGCTCCTGATTTTTTAGGAGCAACTGGTGTAGAACGGAGTATCTTAGAAATCGGAATTCTCGTCATTTAGTTTGCTCCAGTTCTAGTCAGTTAGAACAGTTTCACTTTAGAACAGATTTTTTTTTCTTCAAAAGGGGGCGTGTCCGGCCACTTACGCCTCATTTCAAAGTTTCGTGAGTGAAAACTTACTCCAAACTAACTTAGAATGGAGTAAGTGAAGATTTTTGTACGCTCGAAAAAACCTTGTCTACACTTTAGAAAATCAGGCGTAGGTTACAAATCAGGCATAGGGAATGGTGGGGGGGGGGGGGGGGGTTTAAAGGGAAGTTTACAAACATTAAACACTTCAGTTTTACAAATAAAGAGCCATCATCAATAATAAATGATAAATACATCAATAAATCAACCAATAAATCAATCAAAAAAAATTAACAAGAAATAATTTTTTTTTTTTAAATCAATAAATAAAACATTTTCTACTTACCGACTGCAGCACCGGGAGCCCTCCAACAGCGTGCTGGGATGTCCCCCTCAGTGTGTCTCTGTCAGTGTCTCTATCTCTCTGTCTCTCATTCTCTGACTGCCAGTGTCTGTGTTTCTGACTGGGGTGGTTGAGGGGGAGATGGGGGGGTGGGGGAGAAGGGGGAGGGGTGGGGGAGAAGGGGGAGGGGTGGGGGAGGGGTGGGGGAGGGGTGGGGGAGAAGGGGGAGGGGTGGGGGAGAAGGGGGAGGGGTGGGGGAGAAGGGGGAGGGGTGGGGGAGAAGGGGGAGGGGTGGGGGAGAAGGGGGAGGGGTGGGGGAGAAGGGGGAGGGGTGGGGGAGAAGGGGGAGGGGTGGGGGAGAAGGGGGAGGGGTGGGGGAGAAGGGGGAGGGGTGGGGGAGAAGGGGGAGGGGTGGGGGAGAAGGGGGAGGGGTGGGGGAGAAGGGGGAGGGGTGGGGGAGAAGGGGGAGGGGTGGGGGAGATTGGGGGGGGAGGAGATTGGGGGGGGAGGAGATTGGGGGGGGGAGGAGATTGGGGGGGGAGGAGATTGGGGGGGGGAGGAGATTGGGGGGGGGAGGAGATTGGGGGGGGGAGGAGATTGGGGGGGGGAGGAGATTGGGGGGGGGGAGGAGATTGGGGGGGGGGAGGAGGAGATTGGGGGGGGGGAGGAGATTGGGGGGGGGAGGAGATTGGGGGGGGGGAGGAGATTGGGGGGGGGAGGAGATTGGGGGGGGGAGGAGATTGGGGGGGGAGGAGATTGGGGGGGGGGAGGAGATTGGGGGGGGGGAGGAGATTGGGGGGGGGAGGAGATTGGGGGGGGGGGAGGAGATTGGGGGGGGGGAGGAGATTGGGGGGGGAGGAGATTGGGGGGGGAGGAGATTGGGGGGGGAGGAGATTGGGGGGGGGAGGAGATTGGGGGGGGAGGAGATTGGGGGGGGGGAGGAGATTGGGGGGGGGAGGAGATTGGGGGGGGGAGGAGATTGGGGGGGGGGAGGAGATTGGGGGGGGGAGGAGATTGGGGGGGGGAGGAGATTGGGGGGGGAGGAGATTGGGGGGGGAGGAGATTGGGGGGGGAGGAGATTGGGGGGGGGAGGAGATTGGGGGGGAGGAGATTGGGGGGGGAGGAGATTGGGGGGGGAGGGAGATTGGGGGGGAGGAGATTGGGGGGGGGGAGGAGATTGGGGGGGGGGGAGGAGTTGGGGGGGGGAGGAGATTGGGGGGGGGAGGAGATTGGGGGGGGAGGAGATTGGGGGGGGGAGGAGATTGGGGGGGGGAGGAGATTGGGGGGGGGAGGAGATTGGGGGGGGGAGGAGATTGGGGGGGGGAGGAGATTGGGGGGGGGAGGAGATTGGGGGGGGAGGAGATTGGGGGGGGGAGGAGATTGGGGGGGAGGAGATTGGGGGGGGGAGGAGATTGGGGGGGGGAGGAGATTGGGGGGGGGAGGAGATTGGGGGGGGAGGAGATTGGGGGGGGGAGGAGATTGGGGGGGGGAGGAGATTGGGGGGGGGAGGAGATTGGGGGGGGGAGGAGATTGGGGGGGGGAGGAGATTGGGGGGGGGAGGAGATTGGGGGGGGGAGGAGATTGGGGGGGGGAGGAGATTGGGGGGGGGGAGGAGATTGGGGGGGGGGAGGAGATTGGGGGGGGGGAGATTGGGGGGGGGGGAGATTGGGGGGGGAGGAGATTGGGGGGGGAGGAGATTGGGGGGGGAGGAGATTGGGGGGGGAGGAGATTGGGGGGGGGAGGAGATTGGGGGGGGAGGAGATTGGGGGGGGGAGGAGATTGGGGGGGGGAGGAGATTGGGGGGGGAGGAGATTGGGGGGGGGAGGAGATTGGGGGGGGAGGAGATTGGGGGGGGGAGGAGATTGGGGGGGGGGGAGGAGATTGGGGGGGAGGAGATTGGGGGGGAGGAGATTGGGGGGGGAGGAGATTGGGGGGGAGGGAGATTGGGGGGGGGGAGGAGATTGGGGGGGGAGGAGATTGGGGGGGGGAGGAGATTGGGGGGGGGAGGAGATTGGGGGGGGGGGAGATTGGGGGGGGGAGGAGATTGGGGGGGGGAGGAGATTCGAGGGGAGGAGATTCGGGGGGGAGGAGATTCGGGGGGGGGGGAGGAGATTGGGGGGGGAGGAGATTGGGGGGGGGAGGAGATTGGGGGGGGGAGGAGATTGGGGGGGGGAGGAGATTGGGGGGGGGAGGAGATTGGGGGGGGGAGGAGATTGGGGGGGGAGGAGATTGGGGGGGGGAGGAGATTGGGGGGGGGAGGAGATTGGGGGGGGGAGGAGATTGGGGGGGAGGAGATGGGGGGGGGGAGGGAGATTGGGGGGGGGAGGAGATTGGGGGGGGGAGGAGATTGGGGGGGGGAGGAGATTGGGGGGGGGGAGGAGATTGGGGGGGGGGAGGAGATTGGGGGGGGGAGGAGATTGGGGGGGGGAGGAGATTGGGGGGGGGAGGAGATTGGGGGGGGGAGGAGATTGGGGGGGGAGGAGATTGGGGGGGGAGGAGATTGGGGGGGGAGGAGATTGGGGGGGGAGGAGATTGGGGGGGGAGGAGATTGGGGGGGGAGGAGATTGGGGGGGAGGAGATTGGGGGGGGGAGGAGATTGGGGGGGGGAGGAGATTGGGGGGGGGAGGAGATTGGGGGGGGGAGGAGATTGGGGGGGGGAGGAGATTGGGGGGGGGAGGAGATTGGGGGGGGGAGGAGATTGGGGGGGGGAGGAGATTGGGGGGGGAGGAGATTGGGGGGGGAGGAGATTGGGGGGGAGGAGATTGGGGGGGGAGAAGATTGGGGGGGGAGAAGATTGGGGGGGGGGAGGAGATTGAGGGGGGGAGGAGATTGGGAGGGGGGGAGATTGGGGGGGGGAGGAGATTGGGGGGGGGAGGAGATTGGGGGGGGGAGGAGATTGGGGGGGAGATGAGGAGATTGGGGGGGGAGGAGATTGGGGGGGGGGAGGAGATTGGGGGGGGAGGAGATTGGGGGGGGAGGAGATTGGGGGGGGGAGGAGATTGGGGGGGGGAGGAGATTGGGGGGGGGGAGGAGGAGATTGGTGCTGGGGAGGAGATTGGGGGGCGGGGGGGAGGAGATTGGGTGAGTGGGGGAGGAGAAGGGGGAGGGAGGCTGAACGGGCTGGGCCCGAGACTTCAGGCAGGGCCCGTCCCCAGCACAGATTTACAGGTAGATGGCGTTGGGTCGGGTCGGGGGGGTTGTGGGAGGTTCGGTTCGGTTCGGGTCGGGGAAGGGAGAGGGAGGTCAGGACGGGCCCGGTCCGGGGGGGGGGCGGTGCGGGAGGCGGGGGGAGGAGGAGTTGGTGTCCGGTCCGGGGGCGGGAGAGCGGGTATCGGGTCCGGTCCGGAGGCAGGGGGGGGGGGAAGGAGCAGGTGTCGGGTCCGGTCCGAGGGCAGGGCGGGAAAGCGGGTGTCGGGTCCAGTCAGGAGCGGGTGTCGGGTCCGGTCCGGAGGCGGGAGTCGAGTCGGGTCGGGAGGAAGCAGGAGCTGGCTGTGGGAGGATCCTTATTCACGCAGCCCCAGTGAGGCCATTCGGCCAGGGCTCGGGGCTGCGTGCTTCAGCCCCTCCCACACAGTTTCAGACGCCTGGAGCTGCTGCACGTGCGTGCCCACTGTAGCGCGCATGTGCAGAGGTCCCGGCACTGTTTTCAGCGCAGGGACCTGATTATTAATATCCTAATAATCATATTAGGATTATAATTAAACTCAAATTAGCTTCATATTCAACATAAACCACAACAGTTTTAAAAAAAGGGTATGAATTCTCTTTTTTCCTGTCTGTACAGGACTTGTATCTCTGGCTCTCAGACCTCTGCAGCAAATAATGCTCTTCACTCACTAGATTAGTGCCTGGTAATAGAAAAAAAAACAACTTGCACTTATGTAATACCTTTCAGGTCCTTAGGACATCCTAAAGCATTTAAAGGCCAATCAATTACTGTTGACGTGTAGTCACTGTTGTTTTGTTGGCAAATGCAGCAACTAATTTGCGCAAAGCAGGGTCCAACATAAAGCAATATGATGAATAACCAGTTAATCCATTTTTGGTGGTGTTGGTTGTGTAGGACATGGGGAGAAATCCCTATTCATCTTTGAATAGTGTCATGGGATCTTTTACGTAAACATGAGGGGGCAGACAGGGCCTCTATTTAACTTCTCATCCAAAAGACACCAACTCAGACAATGCACTTCCTCAGTACTGCACTGAAGTGCCAACCTGGATTGTATGCTTAAATCCTAGAATGGGGCTTGAACCTACTAACTCAAAAGGCAAGGGTACTACTACTAAACCAAGGCTGATGCATGTTTTGGTTTTCTTTCTCCCCATCCTACTTTATTGGAAAGGGGAGAAACTCCAGTCTCCCATTGAACTGGAAAATATCAACTTTGCTTCTAATTTCTATCTTTCCCTTAACTTCATATTGTCCATCTCCAACACTTCCCTTCCCTTCCTTGACTTCTCCGTCTCCATTTCTGGGGATAGGCTATCAACCAACATCCACTAGAATCCCAGAGTTCCAAAGCGACCTTGACGACATTTTATCCCGTCCCGCTTCTTGTAAGAATTCTCTTCCATTCTCCCAGTTTCTACGCCTCCGTCACATCGGTTCCGACGATGCCACCTTTCATACCAGTGCTTTCGATATGTCTTTCTTTTTCCTCAACCAAGGATTCACCTTCACCATGTTTCACAGGGCCCTCGACCATATCCATTCCATTTCCTGCACTTCTGCTCTCACCCCTTCCCCTCCCTCCCAGAACCACGATAGGGTTCCCCTCGTCTTTGTCTTCCACACCACCAGCCGCCACATTCAACAGATCATTCTCTGCCATTTCAGTTACCTCCAGCGTGGTCCCACCATCAAACATATCTTCCCCTCCTCTCCTCTTTCAGTATTCAGAAGGAACTGATCCCTCCGCAACAACCTGGTCCACTCCTCCATCACCCACTCCCTTTCCCACGCAAGTGCAGGAGATGCAACACCTGCCCTTTTACCTCCTCCTTTCTCACCATCCAGGGCCCTAGATACTCCTTCTAGGTGAAACAGCCATTTACTTGTCCTTCTTTCAATTTAGTATATGGTATTTCGCTGCTCATGATGTGGTCTCCTCTACACTGGGGAGACCAAACACAGATTGGGTGACCACTTTGAGGAACACCCCCGTTCAGTCTGCAAGCGTGAATCTGAGCTTACGGTCACCTATCATTTTAATTTTCTGTCAACCCCCACTCTGATCTCTGTCCTCAGCCTCCTATACTGTTCCAATGAAGCTCAACGTAAACTCGAGGAAAGCACCTCCTCTTTCTATTAGGCACTTTACAGCCTTCCGGACGCAACATTAAGTTCAATAATTTCAGAATATAGCCTCTGCCACCAGTTTTTCTGACGCCAGCTGTTGCTGATGATTCTAATATTCCCATTTACACCTCCTCTAGTCCCATCTTTTGTTTCTTTACTTCTCCCATTACCATCGCCTTTTGCTTTGCACCATCAGCCTTTTTGTCATTTAATCACTCCTGGCTTCCACCCGATTATAGACCTTCCCTTTTGTTCTTTCCATCCTCCCCACTTTCCCTGCCTCTATACTTGCTTAACACCTGTTATACTCTTACTTTTTCCAGTTCTGACGAAAGGTTAGCGACCTGAAACGTTAACTCTGTTTAGCTCTTTCCGCAGATGCTGCCTGACCTGAGTATTTCCAGCATTTTCTGTTTTTATTTCAGATTTCCAACATCCGCAGTGTTTTGCTTTTGTATCCCATTACTGGCATTCAGTTGCATAGTTTTGATTATTATGCCAACAGAAATATAAATTGTCATGTTAGAAAAATAAAAATTCATTCTATTAGTGCACACTTATGTAAAAATCACATGAAATAACTACAATTAGTTATTTTGAAACAATTATATTTAGGTTTTAAAGAGGTAAAATACCTGATCAGCTCTAATTTTTGTATGACACACAGGCAAAATCTGGAAGAAAACACAATACAGCAGATTTTAAAGTATTATTGCTTTGGTCTAAGATTTTAAAATCTTGTATTTAAAAATGCAGTATGTTGTTATTCACCAGCAGCAAAATCACTACCACCACCACCAACAAAGAGGTTTTAATTCACTACAAATGGAGTAGCATTCCTGATACTATACCATTTCCTAGTCACACCATGGTGAAAGGGCTAATGCAGTATGCTCACAAATTGGGCTCAAGTTTTGGCCTGAGTTGCTCCCATTTTTTTGGAGCAACTAGTTTAGAATGGAGCATCTTATAAGTTGCAATTCTCGGTATTTAGTTTGCTCCAGTTCTAGTGAGTTAGAATAGTTTCATTTTAGAACAGATTTTTTTATTCCAAAAGGGGTTGTGTCCAGCCACTTACGCCTGTTTTGCAAGTTTAGGCAGTGAAAACTTACTCCAAACTAACTTAGAATGGAGTAAGTGCAGATTTTTATATGCTCAGAAAAACCTTGTCTACACTTACAAATCAGGGGTAGGGAACGAGAGATGGGGGGGGGCGGGGGGCAGGGGGAAGGGCGGGAAGTTTACAAACATTAAACACTTCACTTTTACAGATAAAAAGCCATCATCAATAATAAATAATAAATAAATCAATAAATCAATCAAAAAATATTTTAAAAAATTAAATAAAATAAACAAAAAATTAAGTTTCTACTCACCTATTGCAGCACTGGGAGCCCTCCAACAGCGTGCTGGGATGGTGCCCCCCAGTGTCTCTGACAGCAAGGGGAGGGAGAGGAGAGTGGGGGGGGGGGGGCGGCAGCTGAATGGGAGGGAAGGGTGGGGATGGGTGAAGCTGAACGGGAGGGAATGGGGGGGGAGGAGCTGAATGGGGGAGAGAGGGACGGAGACTGAACGGGGGGGGGGGGGGGAGCTGAACGGGAGGGAAGCCCGAATCCCAATCTTCAATGCCTGGTGAGCCCATTTGGCCAGGGCTAGAGACGGCGTTCTTCAGGCCCCTCCCACGCAGCCTGCAGAGATTCGGGCTGCGAGGAGCTACTGCACATGCATGCACACTCTAGTGCGCATGTGCAGAGGTCCCGGCACTGTTTTCAGCTCCGGGACCTGGCTCCGTCCCCCACGCGATCTGCTGTGCTGCACCAAGGGCCTGGATCGACCGGACTGCGGGGAGAATACCAAGGTAAATAATAGATGCCGTTTCTGTTCTAAAAAGTCGGCGCACCACATGGAGGTGTGCCGTTCTAACCCTGGGAGCAAACTTGGGCCCATTATTGGGCCGGATCTTGCTGGAGCGGGGCATCTCAAGGCATGTGTCGTGAGTTAGACATTTTTTGCATCGTGCAGCTCAAGATTTTTTGTGCTGTAACTTGTTGGAAGTGTGAGCTGATAACGAGGGCAACTGGGCATCTTGGACCTTTGTGAACAGCAGGACCAACAATGTATCTTCTTAACCAATGAGATTTAAAAATTGAGAAAGAAGCAGTGGAACAACGGAGAAGGAGGGAGAATTAGTCAAATCAGGTAAAGAAAGAGAAATAAAGAGAGGGAAAGAAACATTGGATTAAGAGCAAAAAAAGATACAGAAAAGAAAAAAATGTAAACATTATTAATTTGACATTTTTTTAAATCTCTAACAATAATTGACTACATACAGGAATGAGGTTGAACCATTTAAATTGTTCCTTTTTTAATTCAGTGCGGTTGATTACATTATCACGCCATTGGCTGCTGCATTTCCTACATTACAACAGTGATTACACTTCAAAAGTGCTTCACTGACTCTAAAGCGCTTTCGGATGCCATTTCTGTGACGAGTTTAATGGGCAATTAATATGAAATTCCAGTAAGTTCTTAAAAATAACGGGGAGGCTAAGAACGAGATCCCATTTGTGCAGAGTGACGTAAATCGACCAGCATGTTCTGAAGATTCGCAACTCACAGGATATCGCTTAATCCCCTTAATTTGCAGGCCGATTTGCGCATCAATAGCATTGGGTGGGGGGTCCCACCCTTTCCTTCAACAACTGTCTGTCCCACCTGTGACAGAGACTGTAATTCCCGTATTGGACTGTTCAGTCACCCAAGAACTCACTTTTAGAGTAGAAGCACGTCTTCCTCGATTATGATGATGATGATGATGATAATAGCGTTAACAAGTCATTATTTTTCCAGCAAGATCCAGTCCATTGCTTTTCCAACTCAGCCAGGGAAAAGATTACACAAACATTACAACACAGAAACAGGCCGCTTGGCCCAAATAGTTAATTTTGGTGTTTATCCTCCACATGAGCAATGGCCCGAATCCTATGTGCCCCCATTGTTCCCATATCCCTTTATTCTCCTTTCCTTCAAGCACCTATTTAACCTTATCTTAAAGGTTGACAAGGTCTCTACTTTAATCATGAACTCTGGTCGTACATTCCACAACCTTACAACCCTCTGTGTAAAAAGGATTCTCCTACTCTTCAGTCTAAATCTCTTGCATTTAAACTTATCTCTACGCCCCCTTGTTCTACACCTTGGAGCTCGGTGGAGCTGGATAAGGATAAGGGCATATGTTGTACCACATTTTAACTCTTTCCAGACTGAACTGATTGGAAATTCAAGGTAGAACATTAAAATTATCAGTCTAGATGTTACAAGCAGCATTCTTTATACCGTTGATCGGAAAATCTATACTATGTTTGTCAAATGCTACATTCTAAACAACTATACATCAGAGACTACAGCCCCAATTTTAACTCCCTGCTGGGAGCTATGCAACCAGGATATAAGTCGATGGCAAATTGTCTGTCCCTCCTCAGCATGAAGCCCGGTGAGCTTTTAACTTCTGGGCCTTCGCTGCATAGGTCCCATTAGCATCCCGCTTCAACCCAATGGGAAGCGCTAGCTGGCCGGTAGTTGGGAGCAGGATTTCAGGTGGCTGGCACCGAGGACACAAAGGAAGGGTCTCAGCTCTCAGATAAGTTATTGGGGTGCTTGGGCGGCCATCGTGATTGCGGGATGGAGGGATGGAGGGGGAGTCCCGGGGCAAGGGAGGCTCAAGGTTTCTTTGAGAGTCCAGGAGGAGTACTCTTGTTCTTTCTGGCCCACAAAGAAACTTAAAAGAAAATCAAATTTACCTACCTTTTGACCACTTCTGACCCCAGCTCCTACTTGCCGCCAGGTTACCGTGGTGGGGAAGCCTCAATGACTTCCCCACATAGGCCTTGGGTTAAAATTGCAATTGAACCTGAAGATGACATTAGTATTCAAAGAAACACCCCGTTACTTTCCCTCTTGGCTGCTCAAAAGAACAAGTTAAAATTACAAACCCCAGGAAAGAAGTGGGATATTTAAACACGGTTTCCAACCAAGCACAATCAACTAATCAATTATGAAATTTTGTTAATGGGCAGCACAATCTGTGTCTGCAGGTAATCCATACTGATCAACATGTTTAAGACAACAATGATGCGGATTAAAACAGTTCTGTCAAAATTGTGAAACACTTCCTCATGAGAGAAGTTCATTTCTAGCCTTATTTTAAATATACTGCAACATATTAGATTACCAGATGATGCACAAAGTACCTTCACTATTCAATGGACCTGAAATTGGTGAAAGCTATGTTCCACCCAAGGACCGTCCAAAGGACCGCTGAGATCCTGATGGTACTTTGGGCGGAAGTCTCATGAAAAAATCTGGGGCGAAAATGGGCCTTGCACGCCGATTCGGGGCGGCAACTCCCATTCTCGGTGGCAAATGCAATCATCATCAAAGTACCACTGAGGATTGAGTCAGGCCCAGGGAGGGGAGAATTGATAAAATAAAAACATTTCAAAACATTAAAAAAACTCCACCAGAAATCCTTCAGGGGACCCCATCCACTTAAATCCCTGCAAAAAAAAAATAAAGAAAAGTGGACTAACCTTTTTTTGCAGGCCTTCATACTTACCGTTGAGATAAGATCTGCCTCCACAGGGCGGTCTTTTCCCCTGCTGGAGCGGAGGACCGCCCAGACCAAACTGGCAGCTCAGCGGGCGGGAGGACTCTTGTGGACGTTGCACGTCGGCGCACATCAGCGGAGGTACCCAGCGGTCTTCTCTCTCCGCCGGCAGGAGGACGCCATCAAATTTGCTTGGAGGGGAGACCGCCCAGAAACCAGGGAGATTGCCGAGAAAACTCGGCAGCAGCGGACTGTAAGTCCACCAATTTCGGGCCCAATGACTTTTATAACAAAGCGATAGTAGATGGTTTAATCAAAAAATAAAACCTGTATCTGAACAGCACCATGGTAAGACGTTTACTAAAATCTCCATCGGTTGGAGTCCTACCAGAGACTAATACTTCCAAATGGGCATGTGATTACTTCAGTACTCATCCAATTTTCTAATAGGGATATCTAATGATGCACCATAAAAAAAAATTTCCAGAGGGGGTGCACATTTTTATGAATAAGGGAATTAACCTTTCTTCCCCTCTCCCACGTGTTCTCCTTACTGGTTCCACTAGTTACTTATCTTCCAACACAGATGGACTTTTCAACACTACTGTTAATACCACTTTTGGTTAGCTAGTACAGGTTGTACCTCTCCAGTCCGGGACACTCTAATCCGGAAACATTCGTAGTTCGGTATTAGTTGGGCCTGAGGGAGAGGAGGGTTTATTAAAAAGTTATAATTGGCTAGAGAGGCTGTCAGTCAGTGAGTGTGTTTGGCGATCGGCTGAAGGAGCCGCCAACAGGCTGCCAGCACGCACACACTCAGGAGCTGAGGTACTGTCGACAGGTACCGGTAAACGTGACCTCCCATGGTTCGTAAAATTCTGTTCCGGCACTGGTCAGGTCCCGAAGGTGCCGGACCAGAGAGGTCCAACTGTTGCAGGTATGGGAAAGTGGCCAATGGAGACTTCCTACCAGATTTTCTCTGCTATGAAACCATGATTATGACATGGTAAACTTACCACCAACATTGGTTTTACCAGTATGAAAGCAGGAATGGTCTTCTGAACTAATTTGTTGAGGTCATAATAAATAATAAGAATTTTAAGAATAAACACACATTATCTCTCACAGCTCATGACAACCAACATAAGCAACCTGTATGAATAATGTTCACTACTCGAAGGAGCCAAGTTCATCATACTTGCATCACATTTTTTAAGAATTCTTACATTCGCTCTTCAAATAAAACCTTTTTGAGGTACCACTGGCCAGTATCAAATTGCTGAACGTTCACACAGGGTTAGGGACCATGGGACTTTTTAAAAATAAAATAATTTATAGGATATGGCTGATTCCGGCAAAGCAACATTTATTGTCCATCCTTAATTGCCCTGAGAAGATTGTAGTGGGTTGCCTTCTCGAACTGCTTCAGTACTTGTGATGATGATGCTCCCACAATAGTATGAGGTAGGGAATTCCAGGATTCTGACCTAGCAACAATGAAGGATTGCCAATATATGTCCAAGTCAGGATATAATGCGTGACTTGGTGAGGAACTTGATGGCAACGGTGCTTCCACAACTATGCTGCTGTTGTCCTTCTTCATGGGAGAGGTCGCAAAGGAGGGAGGTGCTACATAACATAAGAACATAAGAAATAGGAGGAGGAGTAGGCCATACAGCCCCTCGAGCTTGCTCCGCAATTTAATACGATCTTGGCTGATCCGATCATGGACGCAGGTCCACTTTCCTGCCCGCTCCCCATAACCCCTAATCGGTTAAGAAACTGTCTATCTCTGTCTTAAATGTATTCAATGTCCCAGCTTCCACAGCTCTCTGAGGCAGCGAATTCCACAGATCCACAACCCTCTGAGAAAATAAATTCCTCCTCATCTCAGTTTTAAATGGGTGGCCCCTTATTCTAAGATTATGTCCCCTAGTTCTAGTCTCCCCCATCAGTGGAAACATTCTCTGTATCCACCTTGTCAAGCCCCCTCATAATCTTGTACGTTTCGATAAGATCACCCCTCAATCTTCTGAATTCCAATGAGTAGAGGCCCAACCTACTCAACCTTTCCTCATAAGTCATCTCCGGAATCAACCTAGTGAACCTTCTCTGAACTGCCTCCAAAGCAAGTATATCCTTTCGTAAATATAGAAACTAAAACTGCACGCAGTATTCCAGGTGTGGCCTGACCAATACCCTGTATAACTGTAGCAAGACTTACCTGCTTTTATACTCCATCCCCTTTGCAATAAAGGCCAAGATTCCATTGGCCTTCCTGTTGCTGTTGAATTAACCTTGCTGAATTGGTGTAGAATTAACCTTGCTGAATTGCTGTAGCACACCCTGTAGATTGTACGCACTGCAAACAGTTTTTAGGGGCAGAAATCCCAGCCTCCCCGGGTCCATATGGACCCGGGAAGTCACCGCAAAAGCCAGTTTTCGGCATGCGCATGCGTCGAAAACCAGCTTTTCTGATCTGTCAAGCTCTGGCTTAAGTTGCCATATAAAAGGTAAAAGGTTGCTACGCAAGATAAGGGCTCATGGGATCGGGGTAATATATTAACATGGATAGAGGATTGGTTAATGGAGAAAGAGTAGGGATAAATGGGTCATTTTTAGGTTGGCAAGCTATAACTAGTGGGGTGCTGCAAGGATCAGTGTTTGGACCTCAGCTATTTACAATCTATATTAATGACTTAGATGAAGGTACCGAGTGTAATGTATCCAAGTTTTCTGACAATACAAAGCTAGGTGGGAAAGTATGCTTTGAGGACACAAAGAAACAAAGAGTCTGCAAAGGGATATAGACAGGTTAAGTGAGTGGGCAATAATTTGGAAGATGTAGTATAATGTGAGGAAATTCACTTTGGTAGCAAGAATATTTTTTAAATGGTAAAACTATTAAATGTTGCCGCTCAGAGAGATTTAGGTGTCCCCGTACAGAAAGTTAGCATGCAGGTACATCAAGCAATTAGGAAGGCAAATGGCATGTTGGCCTTTATTGCAAGGGGGTTGGAGTACAAGAGTAAGGAAATCTTACTACAATTGTACAGGGTTTTGGTGAGACCACACCTTGAGTATTGTGCAGTTTTGGTATCCTTATCTGAGAAAGGACATACATGCCTTTGAGGCGATGTAACAAAGGTTCACTAGATTGATCCCTGGGATGAGCGGGTTGTCCTATGAGAGATTGAGTAGTTTGGGCCTATACTCTCTGGAGTTTGGAAAAATGAGAGGTTGATCTCATTGAAACATACAAGATTCTAAAGGGGATTGACAGGGTAGATGCTGAGAGGTGTTTTCCCTGGCTGGACGGTCTAGAACTAGGGGGGATAGTCTCAGGATAAGGGGTTGGCCATAAGACTGAGATGAGGAGGAATTTCTTCACTCAGAAGATTGTGAATCCTTGGAACTCTCTACCCCAAAGGGCTGTGGATGCTGACTCGTTGAGTATATTCAAGGCTTAGATTTTTCGACTCTATGGGAACCAAGGAATATATATGAATCGGGTGGGAAAGTGGAGTTGATGTCGAAGATCAGCCATGATCTTAATGAATGGCAGAGCAGGCTCAAAGGGCCGTATGGCCGACGCCTGCTCCTAATTCCGATGTTCTTATTTAGTGCTTCCATTCATATCAAGTGGAATCTAAACTGAGTGTGAGTAAACAGGTTATTGGTATGCATTGCTTGTAGGCACTATTGATGACTCCGTCCAGCATTTACTGATGATAGGACGGAACATGACCGAACGGTAATTAGCTAGGATAGTTTATCCTGTTTTTAGTTATATGACCGAGCAATCGTCCACACTGTTGAGTAGATGCCAGTAATGCAATACATGGTGAGAGAAGCTGCTACCTTTGTGTCACAGGTCTCCAGCACTATGGCTGGAAATGATCCAGTGCACTCAGCCACTTCTTAATGCCATGTGGAATGAACCAAATTGGTTCGACACTGGTATCTATGACAGTGGGGACCTCTGGAAAAGCTCAAGTATGATCATGCACTCAGCTCTTTTGGCTGAAGCTACTTGCAAACACTTCAGTCTGGTCTCTTGCACCCACATGCTGGGCTCCACCATGGTTGATGCCAGGGATGTTCATGGAGCCTCCTCCTTCTGTTAGTTGCTTGGTTGTCCCTGACCATTCTCAACTGGATGTGGTAGGGTTACTCTGATCCATTGATTGTGGGACTCCATAGCTCTGTCTATAGCCTGCTGCATTTGGTGTGCAGCTTGCAGGTAGCCCTGTGTAGTAGAAGAGAGTGAGGAGAGTGTTTAGGTTAGTGGACATGGTCAGAGGACAGGCCTGGAGGCTTTGGGTGAGTGGAGCTTTGGAGAAAAATAGGTAGAAGGACTTAAGAGGTAAATACACACACACACAGATTTCTTGCGGCATTGACCTTGGTGAGTCAGAGGATTCTCTGTTTTATAACAGGAGTGTTTGTGCCATGTAGAGGATAACATCTGAGATATTCTAAGATTTTTACTGATGCTTTGGGGGTTGAATTTCACAACTCTGTTCATTGTTTTATGAAAACTGTAAATGAGTAGCTGTTACGTTCTATATAGAATCATAGAATCTGACAGTGGAGGCCATTTGGCCCATCATGCTCATCATGAAAAATTCGTCCAATTGAGTCCCACACTCAGCTTTTCCCCCATAACTCTGCAAATTAGTTCTCTTCAGGTACATGTCCAATTACCTTTTGAAAGTTCCTATGGAATCTGCTTCCACCACCCTTTCAGATAGTGCATTCCAGATCTTAACAACACTGTGACAAAATCACTTCTCATTTCCCCTTGTTATTTTTCCAATTATTTAAAATCCCACTTGCCAGAGGAAACAGTTTCTCCCTACTTGCTATCAAAACCCTTCATAATTCTGACTGCCTCTATTAGGTCTCCCCTTAACTTTCTTTACTTTAAGGAGAACAATCCCAGTTTCTTCAATCTCGCCACATAATTCAAGTCGCTCATCCCTGGAATCATCCTGGTAAGCCTCCTCTGCACCCTCTCCAAGGCCTTGACATCCTTCTGAAAGTGATTTGTAAAGGTTTAGCATGACTTCCTGGTTTTTGTATTCTATGACCCTATTTACAAAGCCAAGTATCCCATACACGTTCTTAACTGCCTCATCAACTTGCCCTGCCACCTTCAAAGATTTGCGAATATGCACCCACTGCTCTTTCACCCACCTCAAAAATAGATTATACTGCCTTTCCATGTTGTTCCTCCTAAAATGCATTACTTCACACTTACTTCACATTAAATTGTGTCTGCCCACTTCACCAGTTTGTCTATGCCCTCCTGTAACCCGCTACTATCCTCTTCACTATTTACTACATTGCCAAGTTTTGTATCATCCACAAACTTTGAAATTGTACTACTTATACCCGTATCCAGGTCATTTATATATAACAAGAAAAGCAATGGTCCTAATACCGATTCCTGGACGACCCCACTGCATACTCCTCTCCAGTAAAATAAACATCCGTTCACCACTACTCTCGGCATCCTACTTCTTAGCCAATTACGTACCCAAATTATCACCATCCCTTTAGTCCCATGTGTTTCTATTTTCAGAATAAGTTTGTTATGTGGTACTTATCCAATTCCTTTTGAAAGTCCATATATACAATATATACCTTTATCTGTTTTCATTATTTTAATCTCGTAGCATACTTAATGTTGAGAATACACAGCAAGATGATATAAAGAAAAAACTTGGATTTATATAGCGCAGTTCACATCCACCAGACATCTCAAAGCGCTTTACAGCCAATGAAGTACTTCTTTGAAGTGAAGTCACTTGTAATATAGGAAGGATGTGCCAATTGGAAGTAGATATTAGCGGTATTCAGTAGTATTGGGAGGAGGGAAATTAAGTTATTTGCATGGAGGCAATTCTTCACATTGTTTAAAAAAGGGGGCAGACAAAAGGCAGGTAACTATAGGTCAGTTAGTTTAACATCTGTCGTGGGGAAAATGCTTGAAACTATCATTAAGGAAGAAATAGCGGGACATCTAGATAGGAATAGTGCAATCAAGCAGACGCAACATGGATTCATGAAGGGGAAATCATGTTTAACTAATTTACTGGAATTCTTTGAGGATATAACGAGCATGGCGGATAGAGGTGTACCGATGGATGTGGTGTATTTAGATTTTCAAAAGGCATTCGATAAGGTGCCACACAAAAGGTTACTGCAGAAGATAAAGGTACGCGGAGTCAGTGGAAATGTATTAGCATGGATAGAGAATTGGCTGGCTAACAGAAAGCAGAGAGTTGGGATAAATGGGTCCTTTTCGGGTTGGAAATCGGTGGTTAGTGGTGTGCCACAGGGATCGGTGCTGGGACCACAACTGTTTACAATATACATAGATGACCTGGAAGAGGGGACAGAGTGTAGTGTAACAAAATTTGCAGATGACACAAAGATTAGTGGGAAAGCGAGTTGTGTAGAGGACGCAGAGAGGCTGCAAAGAGATTTAGATAGGTTAAGCGAATGGGTTAAGGTTTGGCAGATGGAATACAATGTCGGAAAGTGTGAGGTCATCCACCTTGGGGAAAAAAAAAACAGTAAAAGGGAATATTATTTGAATGGGGAGAAATTACAACATGCTGCGGTGCAGAGGGACCTGGGAGTCCTTGTGCGTGAATCCCAAAAAGTTAGTTTGCAGGTGCAGCAGGTAATCAGGAAGGCGAATGAAAAGCAGGGAGGTCCTTCTGCAACTGTATAGGGTATTGGTGAGGCCGCACCTGGAGTACTGCGTGCAGTTTTGGTCACCTTACTTAAGGAAGGATATACTAGCTTTGGAGGGGGTAGAGAGACGATTCACTAGGCTGATTCCGGAGATGAGGGGGTTACCTTATGATGATAGATTGAGTAGATTGGGTCTTTACTCATTGGAGTTCAGAAGGATGAAGGGTGATCTTATAGAAAAATTTAAAATAATGAAAGGGATAGACAAGATAGAGGCAGAGAGGTTGTTTCCACTGGTCGGGGAGACTAGAACTAGGGGGCACAGCCTCAAAATACGGGGGAGCCAATTTAAAACCATGTTGAGAAGGAATTTCTTCTCCCAGAGGGTTGTGAATCTGTGAAATTCTCTGCCCAAGGAAGCAGTTGAGGCTAGCTCATTGAATGTATTCAAGTCACAGATAGATTTTTAACCAATAAGGGAATTAAGGGTTATGGGGAGCGGGCGGGTAAGTGGAGCTGAGTCCACGACCAGATCAGCTATGATCTTGTTGAATGGCGGAGCAGGCTCGAGGGGCTAGATGGCCTACTCCTGTTCCTAATTCTTATGTTCTTAGCAATGGAAAATGATCCTGGAATTTTGCAGAACTGTGTTGAGGGTTCTGGAATTGACTGCACTACAGAAGGGCTGCTCGAGTTAGGCACCATGGAAGGTCCTTTGATTTAGTATCAATGTGAAAGTTGAGAGTTTGGCAGAACAGTGGAAAGCAGAGCAGAGGTTTGCCACAAATGGTGTTTGAATGTGAGGTTTGGCTCACTGGTGGATTCCTAATATGTGTCAGCAGCAAGGGGAGGGCAGGGCATAGGCCAGACAGCATGGGAGCGGCACTAGTGTGTGTCATCTAAGACATCTCTGTAAACACAGAATTTGGCGTTGTGTGATTGAATCAAGGATGTGTATCTCTGTGCCTGTATGGCTCTCATGTTCCATCTCTCTTTACTCACACAGGTATAAGAATATGTAAACAGTCTAATTGCTAAACATCAACAAAACAGGTGGTAAAAGAGCTTTAAAAATTCAACTAATTTGTTTTTTTATAGAAAGACACTGAAGTAGGTTTTCAAACGTCCACTTCCATCGGGTGGCCTGGAGCGAACCCGCTCTATGGATGCGGTCCAAAGCCCGGACAGTTTTCATGGTCAGGCCTCGGTAGCACTGCTTTTGGAGCAGCTTACTAATCGGAAGTGGAAGGAAACCTGGTTGCTCCACTGTGAAGCCCAACTGGTGCAGTTAAGTTGGGGTGGGTGGAGGAAGAGAGGTATTAATGCTCCTCTTGGCCTCATAAAAATTATTTATAAAACTTTTCTTTGGGGCCTGCAGCGATCCCTTTAATGGCCGCTGATTCGGCTGCTCAATGCCACGTACCAATGGGTAGAATGTGTGTGGCTCCGCTCATCGGTACTTTAAAATTGCATCGAGATCCTATTGACGTTATAGGACCTTGATTCGCATGGGCTAATGAGGCGCCCACTTGTTTCTTTTGGGTGCTACCGTCCCGGTCCTGTCCAGTAAGGGAGTGGGAGGGTGGGAAGAAAATCAGGCTGTGTGTGTGCGCATGTGTCTTTCTGTCCGTGTCTGACAGCTAGAATGATTTACAGTTCGAATGTTTACATTTTCTGTTAACATAATAGGTGATAATCAAATGCAATAATTAGAGGTTGTTTCAAAATTCTCTCTTTTAAAAATAGAACTTAATTTACATGAGGACAGACATCTGAGCTTAATGACTTTTTGAAATGTAAAGAAACTCTTACCAAACAAAAGTTACAACAGGTGTGTAATCAGTAGTCTCTTTTTTTATCCTCACTTACAGCCTTTCTGTTTAATTTTTTTTACCTAAAGATTTTGAACTTTGTCTTAGTTTGAAAAACTTTTGAGTGGAAACTACTAAAAGCTAAAGAAAATTATTCCATCAGTACAGCTGATGCCTTCTGAGCAATTAAGCACACTGCACGTGTTCGGATTGCACAATCCAAACTCAGCTCAGTCACAGCTCTGGGCAAAAACATTAAGTCAAAACCCAGGTCTTTGAGAAAGACTGAAGCCTTCAAGTAAAAATGTTAATGAATGCATTAACACACAAAAGACAATTCTGTTGATGAATTTAATTGTATTTTTGTGAAATATGCAATTTTTTATTTTTTTTTTATTTAAATTTTTTAAATTTGGTTGGATACTTATTTTGTACATTAGACATTTTAGTTACGGAGGAAAAAATGATACATGAAAAATAGTTCACAAAGTCTTTTGAGTGATTTGTGGGAATCCAGTGGCCAGATTGGACAATTGTAATGACAAGTTTATATAGACAAAATCTACTATAAATGACGACATAGTAATTTATAATAATGTGAAATATTAGACGAGATAAACATAGAGAGAGAGGATGTATTAAGGGGCTTAGCAGCTTTGAAAGTGGAGAAGTCCTGGATGAAATGTATCTCAGGCTGTTAAGAGAAGCAATAGAGGAAATAGCAGGGGCTCTGATGATCAATTTCCAATCCTGGTGCGGTGCCAGAGGACTGCTAATGTTGTACCTTTGTTTACAAAGGGAGAAAGGGATAGACCAAGTAATTACAGGCCAGTCAGACTAACCTCGGTGGTGGGAAAATTATTGGAAAAAATCCTGAGGGACAGGATAAATCTTCATTTGGAAAGACATGGAAATCAAGGACAGTCAGGATGGATTTGTCAAGGGAAGGTCGTGTCTGACTAACTTGATTAAATTTTTCGAGGAGGTAACAAGGAGGGTTGATGAGGGCAGTGCATATGATGTAGTGAATATGGATTTTAGCAAAGCTTTTGATAAAGCCCCACATGGCAGACTGGTCACGAAAGTAACAGCCCACGGGATCCAGGGTAAAGTGGCAAGTTGGATCCAAAATTGGCTCAAAGGCAGGAAGCAAAGGGTAATGGTTGATGGTGCTTTTGTGACTGGAAGGCTGTATCCAGTGGGGTTCCGCAGGACTCAGTGCTGGGTCCTTTGCTTTTTGTGGTATATATCAATAACTTGGACAAATGTTGGGGGTGTGATTAAGAAGTTTGCAGATGACACTAAAATAGGCTGTGTGGTTGATAGTGAAGAAGAAAGCTGCGGACTGCAGGAAGATATCAATGTACTGGTCAGGTGGGCAGAACAGTGGCAAATGGAATTTAATTCGGATAAGTGTGAGGTGATGCATTTGGGGAGGTCTAACAAGGCAAGGGAATAAACATTAAATGGTACGACACTGAAGTGTAGAGGAACAAAGGGACCTTGGAGTGCAGGTCCATGGATCCCTGAAGGTAGCAGGCCAGGTAGATAAGGTGGTTAAGAAGGCATATGGAATACTTGCATTTATAAGTAGAGGCATGGAATACAAGAGCAAGGTGGTTATGCTTGAACTGTATAAAACACTGGTTAGGCTACAGTTGGAGTACTGTGTGCAGTTCTGGTCACCACATTACAGGAAAGATGTGATTGCACTGGAAAGGGTTACACAGAGGAGAGTTACAAGAATGTTGCCTGGACTGGAGAATTTTGGCTATGAGAAAAGATTGGAGATGCTGGGTCTGTTTTCTTTGGAACAGAGGAGGCTAAGAGGAGACCTGATTGAGGTGTATAAAACTATGAGGGGGCCTGGATAGAGTGGATAGGAAGGACCTGTTTCCATTGGCAGAGGGGTCAACAACCAGTGGGCATAGATTTAAAGTAATTGGGGGCAGGTTTAGAGGAGATATGAGGGGAAATCAGTCGAGGAGGCGGGAGCTCGGAGCAGCGCGAGTCCGGGGTTGGCGAGAGGCCTATAAAGGCCAGCGGGAGTTGAGCAGTTCGTCGAGGAGGCGGGAGCTCGGAGCAGTGCAAGTTCGGGGTCAGCGAGAGGCCTATAAAGGCCAGCGGGAGTCGAGCAGTTCGAGGAGGAGGAGCTCGGAGCAGCGCGAGTCCGGGGTCGGCGAGAGACCTATAAAGGCCAGCGGGAGTCAGGCAGTCGAGGAGGCAGGAGCTCGGAGCAGCACGAGTCCGGGGTCGGCGAGAGGCCTATAAAGGCCAGCGGGAGTCAGGCAGTTCAAGGAGGCGGGAGCTCGGAGCATCGCGAGTCCGGGATCGGCGAGAGGACTATAAAGGCCAGCGGGAGTCAGGCAGTTCAAGGAGGCGGGAGCTCGAAGCAGCGCGAGTCCGGGGTCGGCGAGGGGTGTGCCGGTGCAGCTACAGGGAGAAGGCAAAAAAGAAGTAGAAAGAAACAGAAAGGTGACGTCACAGCCAAGGGGGTAAGTGATTGGCTGGATTGGGGAGTAGTTTTTCTTTTTTCTCTTTTATAACAGTCAGTAACTTTTAACATTGTTGTTGCCGATTTAAGTGTATCTAAGGGTTAAGTCATGGCAGGGGAGCTCGGTCACGTGATATGCTCCTCCTGTACCATGTGGGAACTCAGGGACGCTTCCGGTGTCCCTGACGATTACGTGTGCGGGAAGTGTATCTGCCTCCAGCTCCTGACGGAACGTGTTGCGGAATTGGAGCTGAGGGTGGATTCACTCTGGAGCATCCACGATGCTGAGAACGACGTGAGTAGCACGTGTAACAAGTTGGTCTTACCGCAGGAGAAGGGTCCACAGCCAGTTAGGGAATGGAAGACCAGCAGGAAGAGTAGTGCAAAGAAGGTAGTGCAGGGGTCCCCTGTGGTCATCCTCCTGCAAAACAGATACACTGCTTTGAGTGCTGTTGAGGGGGATGACTCATCAGGGGAGGGCAGCAGCAGCCAAGTTCATGGCACCGTGGCTGGCTCTGTTGCACAGGAGGGCAGGAAAAAGAGTGGGAGAGCGATAGTGATAGGGGATTCAATTGTGAGAGGAATAGATAGGCGTTTCTGCGGCCGCAACCGAGACTCCAGGATGGTTTGTTGCCTCCCTGGTGCAAGGGTCAAGGATGTCTCGGAGCGGGTGCAGGACATTCTAAAAAGGGAGGGAGAACAGCCAGTTGTCGTGGTGCACATTGGTACCAACGACATCGGTAAAAAAAGGGATGAAGTCCTACGAAACTAATTTAATGAGCTAGGACTAAATTAAAAAGTAGGACCTCAAAAGTAGTAATCTCGGGATTGCTACCAGTGCCACGTGCTAGTCAGAGTAGGAATCGCAGGATAGCGCAGATGAATACGTGGCTTGAGCAGTGGTGCAGCAGGGAGGGATTCAAATTCCTGGGGCATTGGAATCGGTTCTGGGTGAGGTGGGACCAGTACAAACCGGATGGTCTGCACCTGGGCAGGACCGGAACCAATGTCCAAGGGGGGAGTGTTTGCTAGTGCTGTTGGGGAGGAGTTAAACTAATATGGCAGGGGGATGGTAACCAATGCAGGGAGACAGAGGGAAACAAAAAGGAGACAAAAGCAAAAGACAGAAAGGAGATGAGAAAAAGTGGAGGGCAGAGAAACCCAAGGCAAAGAACAAAAAGGGCCACTGTACAGCAAAATTCTAAAGGACAAAGGGTGTTAAAAAAACAAGCCTGAAGGCTTTGTGTCTTAATGCAAGGAGTATCCGTAATAAGGTGGATGAATTAACTGTGCAAATAGATGTTAACAAATATGATGTGATTCGGATTACGGAGACGTGGCTGCAGGATGATCAGGGCTGGGAACTCAACATCCAGGGGTATTCAACATTCAGGAAGGATAGAATAAAAGGAAAAGGAGGTGGGGTAGCATTGCTGGTTAAAGAGGAGATTAATGCAATAGTTAGGAAGGACATTAGCTTGGATGATGTGGAATCTATATGGGTAGAGCTGCAGAACACCAAAGGGCAAAAAACGTTAGTGGGAGTTGTGTACAGACCTCCAAACATTAGTAGTGATGTTGGGGAGGGCATCAAACAGGAAATTAGAGGTGCATGCAATAAAGGTGCAGCAGTTATCATGGGTGACTTTAATATGCATATAGATTGGGCTAACCAAACTGGAAGCAATACAGTGGAGGAGGATTTCCTGGAGTGCATAAGGGATGGTTTTCTAGACCAATATGTCGAGGAACCAACTAGGGGGGAGGCCATCTTAGACTGGGTGTTGTGTAATGAGAGGGGATTAATTAGCAATCTCATTGTGCGAGGTCCCTTGGGGAAGAGTGACCATAATATGGTGGAATTCTGCATTAGGATGAAGAATGAAACAGTTAATTCAGAGACCATGGTCCAGAACTTAAAGAAGGGTAACTTTGAAGGTATGAGGCGTGAATTGGCTAGGATAGATTGGCGAACGATACTTAAGGGGTTGACTGTGGATGGGCAATGGCAGACATTTAGAGACCGCATGGATGAACTACAACAATTGTACATTCCTGTCTGGCGTAAAAATAAAAAAGGGAAGGTGGCTCAACCGTAGCTATCAAGGGAAATCAGGGATAGTATTAAAGCCAAGGAAGTGGCATACAAATTGGCCAGAAATAGCAGCGAATCTGGGGACTGGGAGAAATTTAGAACTCAGCAGAAGAGGACAAAGGGTTTGATTAGGGCAGGGAAAATGGGGTACGAGAAGAAGCTTGCAGGGAACATTAAAACGGATTGCAAAAGTTTCTATAGATATGTAAAGAGAAAAAAGTTAGTAAAGACAAACGTAGGTCCCCTGCAGTCAGAATCAAGGGAAGTCATAACGGGGAACAAAGAAATGGCAGACCAATTGAACAAGTACTTTGGTTCGGTATTCACTAAGGAGGACACAAACAACCTTCCGGATATAAAAGGGGTCAGAGGGTCTAGTGAGGAGGAGGAACTGAGGGAAATCCTTATTAGTCGGGAAATTGTGTTGGGGAAATTGATGGGATTGAAGGCCGATAAATCCCCAGGGCCTGATGGACTGCATCCCAGAGTACTTAAGGAGGTGGCCTTGGAAATAGCGGATGCATTGACAGTCATTTTCCAACATTCCATTGACTCTGGATCAGTTCCTATCGAGTGGAGGGTAGCCAATGTAACCCCACTTTTTAAAAAAGGAGGGAGAGAGAAAACAGGGAATTATAGACCGGTCAGCCTGACCTCAGTAGTGGGTAAAATGATGGAATCAATTATTAAGGATGTCATAGCAGCGCATTTGGAAAGAGGTGACATGATAGGTCCAAGTCAGCATGGATTTGTGAAAGGGAAATCATGCTTGACAAATCTTCTGGAATTTTTTGAGGATGTTTCCTGTAGAGTGGACAAGGGAGAACCAGTTGATGTGGTATATTTGGACTTTCAGAAGGCTTTCGACAAGGTCACACACAAGAGATTAATGTGCAAAGTTAAAGCACATGGGATTGGGGGTAGTATGCTGACATGGATTGAGAACTGGTTGTCAGACAGGAAGCAAAGAGGAGTAAATGGGTACTTTTCAGAATGGCAGGCAGTGACTAGTGGGGTACCGCAAGGTTCTGTGCTGGGGCCCCAGCTGTTTACATTGTACATTAATGATTTAGACGAGGGGATTAAATGTAGTATCTCCAAATTTGCGGATGACACGAAGTTGGGTGGCAGTGTGAGCTGCGAGGAGGATGCTATGAGGCTGCAGAGTGACTTGGATAGGTAGGTGAGTGGGCAAATGCATGGCAGATGAAGTATAATGTGGATAAATGTGAGGTTATCCACTTTGGTGGTTAAAAACAGAGACAGACAATTATCTGAATGGTGACAGATTAGGAAAAGGGAAGGTGCAACAAGACCTGGGTGTCATGGTACATCAGTCATTGAAGGTTGGCATGCAGGTACAGCAGGCGGTTAAGAAAGCAAATGGCATGTTGGCCTTCATAGCGAGGAGATTTGAGTACAGGGGCAGTGAGGTGTTGCCACAGTTGTACAGGGCCTTGGTGAGGCCACACCTGGAGTATTGTGTACAGTTTTGGTCTCCTAACTTGTGGAAGGACATTCTTGCTATTGAGGGAGTGCAGCAAACGTTCACCAGACTGATTCCCGGGATGGCGGGACTGACATATCAAGAAAGACTGGATCAACTGGGCTTGTATTCACTGGAGTTCAGAAGAATGAGAGGGGATCTCATAGAAACATTTAAAATTCTGACGGGTTTAGACAGGTTAGATGCAGGAAGAATGTTCCCAATGTTGGGGAAGTCCAGAACCAGGGGTCACAGTCTAAGGATAAAGGGTAAGCCATTTAGGACCGAGATGAGGAGAAACTTCTTCACCCAGAGAGTGGTGAACCTGTGGAATTCTCTACCACAGAAAGTTGTTGAGGCCAGTTCACTAAATATATTCAAAAAGGAGTTAGATGTAGTCCTTACTACTAGAGGGATCAAGGGGTATGGCGAGAAAGCAGGAAGGGGGTACTGAAGTTGCATGTTCAGCCATGAACTCATTGAATGGCGGTGCAGGCTCGAAGGGCCGAATGGCCTACTCCTGCACCTATTTTCTATGTTTCTATGAAATTTCTTCACCCAGACGGTGGTGGGGGTCTGGAACTGCCTGAAAGGGTGGTAGAGGCAGGAACCTCACCACATTTAAAAGATACTTGGATATGCACTTAAAAGTGCCGTAACCTACAGATCAAGAGCTGGAAAGTGGGATTAGGTTGGATAGCTCTTGGTTGGCCGGCATGGGCTGAAATTGCCTCCTTCCATGCTGTAACTTTCTATGATTCCAATAGAGAAAAGTTGACACAAAAAGTGTGACAATAAAGTGACAACAGGAAGCCAAGTTGTGCAGACAGGATATATTCTCAGACATAAGATTTTTTAATATATTATAAATCGATATACTGTTTAGCTGTTCTGATTCTGCATTTTTAATATAAAGTGTGACTATTTCTGAAAAAGGCAGGTTTTAATTAGTTACTAAAAATTAATTTTTCAGGAAATAGAGACATTGCGTAAAATGCTAAATCAGGAACAGAAACCCTGGGCATTTTCCCTCTTCCTAACATGGAGCAATGTAATCTTCCTGGCCTATATGGCTGGATAAATTAGTTGAGCTATTGACAATATGAAAGAATATGCATACATACACACGTTATTATTAAGTGCATTGTTTTTTGAGGTGGAAAGGTTATGATTTTAATTTGTAAACTCAATGTTTAGAGTTATCATGCAATATTTGTTGAAGATGGGAGAAGGCTTGATTCTGTTACAAAGCTAATTACTTTAATGGCAGGAATGTATCATGTCAGGTGAACACAGGAACATTTGTGATTCTGAGGCAAGAGAAGTCTTGCCATAACCAGACGATGATTAAAATAATCACTTGTTAATGTCTTAAAAGTTTTGTTGGTTTTTACTTCTGCTCTACAGGATAAATATATGTATGTATAAAACAGAGATCACATATTAATCTAAATACATGACCTTCATCATCTGTGTCTAGCTTGGTGATCTGCATTAAAATACTAACAGAATTGTAATGTTTTAAAATTTAATAAAGTGTTCATAATCCTACAGAATACCTATACCAAAGCTATCCTCTACTATTATAACTGCATAATGCCTATTAGGAATGTAAGTTGTGAAACACAATAAACCAGTTCAAGTATACGTGAGTCAGCAGACTAAAACACTTGATGATTCACATACAGGAGCTTTGCCGTGTTGCAAAGTATGCAATGCTATTCTTGCCAACACATTTCCCAAGAAGCTCACATCACTCCAGCTGACTTGTAACCAGGTCGGAGAGAAGTGGGATTGCCTGGACTGGAGGTAAATTTTTTAAATTATGACCCAGAATGTTCTAAAAAAATAATGGTGTGTGAACGATGCATGACATTAATAATGTGCAAAGCACCCAGCAACTTGTGGCGAGGAAGATACTCCATGAATTACGAATGGCCACAGGTTACTGGCCATATTGTGCCGCTCCGCCTTTAGCTTTGCAAAAATGGCACCTCGCCCTGAACCACCCCATGAGTTCCATGAATTTGCATAATAATTGCCCATTAAACTTGCCATAGTTAAGTTTAGTAATTAACAGCATAAGTACCCTTTTTGCGACATGATAATCTCTCTTGGCTAGAAGTCAATTAAAAGTCTCATTCCTTCCAGATTGTGAATTGCTGTTAGAGATTTTTAAAATGTCAAATTAAAAAAAAATTCTTACTTTTCCTTTTTGTCTGTTTTTCTCTCTCTTTCAATCCAATCTTTCTTTCCTCTCTATTTGTCTTTCTGTACCTGATTTGACATTGAATTTACACACTCTAATTCACCCTCCTTTTCTGTTTTGTCCCGTTGTTCACCAAGGTCCCAGATGTCCTGTTGCCCTTGGCGCACCATTATCAAGCTCGCACTTCCAGCAACTTTGTGGTCAAAAATTTTTAAAACCTAAGGTGTACAGAACATGCTCCAGCAAAATCTGTGCCATTATGTTTCTTTAAAAAAAGATATACAATTTAAGATAAGGTATATAATTCCTTTAAAAATGATCCACATGACAATTGTCCCTTTCTACTGTTTTAAACCAAAAACTCAAATTAAATCATCTTCAATCTGCTAACCAACTAAAAGTGCAGCACATTATACTTGTAATAAATTTCATTCTAAAAACCCCAAATGA
Organism: Pristiophorus japonicus; assembly: GCF_044704955.1. NCBI lineage: Eukaryota > Metazoa > Chordata > Chondrichthyes > Pristiophoridae > Pristiophorus > Pristiophorus japonicus. The sequence goes on from NC_091978.1 coordinate 232,936,360, forward strand.
CAACACCCCAATCAAGATAAATCTTGGCATTTTGAAAATTAAAGCAGATAACTGTTCAAAACTGAGACAACAAAATAATGGATCATAATGCTTTATCAGATACCAAGTATCCTTGCCCAAATTGACTTGCACTGTTGTAAATCACCTGTTCTGATTGAACATATTCATCTAGTAATCCACGTCAGTTGAGACGTAACTTGTTATTTATATGTGTTTTAATGTTGTATTCATTTATATCCAACAGAATCTAAATATGATCCTACAGAATCAATTTAAAATACTCATCTATTTATCTACCTTCAATTGTCCATTGCTATTTAACCAATTTACCCACCTGAAGACTTTCAGAAGCTTCTGAGATAATACATTTATTCTGCAGAATAAACACCATCACATACACTGCAAAAGTATTCTGTTAATTTTAGTGGAAAAATAAATGCTGTGTATTTGCATCTGCTTTTTTTTGGCCAAAAAGGGAACAGTGGACGCTTCAAGGCCAATGAAGTATAGTCACTGCTACAATGTGGGAAACGCGGCAGCCAACCCACGCACAGCAAGCTCCCACAAACAGCAAAGTGACAGGAATGAGATGAATGACCAGTTAATGTACTCTTGGTGGCTGAAGGATAAATGTTCAACCCAGTTATTGGCAGTGTTTCTGCTGATGAGCATTCCATTATCACATGATCCAATTCCTGATTGGTCCCCTTGGAGGATAAGCCACACCAAGAAGTTTTTCTGGAGTGTGTAATTGGAACCGCCCAGCCCAAGTTCTGAGTGACATTGCAAAGTGTAATTCAAGCCATTCTGACTTCAGAACTCCCCTGCAGTCACAGAGCTCCACAAACCCAGCAAAAGCCTCCCAAATTCCTGACCCCAGCCCAAGCACATGCCTCCCCAAGCTGAAGTCCATGACACATCCAGCCCAGGTTCATCTCCCCCCTCCCCTCCACCACCCCCACCCCAGTTCATGTTCCTTAACCTCACTCCCCAGCCCAAGTGCATGGCCCCCACCACCCCCCCGCCCAGCTCAAGTTCCTGCCTCCCCCAGCCCAAGTTCCAAACCTTACAACCCCCGGCCATAGATGGGGCATTGTGTGTGGGTCATGGATTGTTAACAGGTTTATTGGGTATGAAGTGAATAGTGACAGTATCACGACTTCCAGATTTCATCCACTCCAACAATGTCCCTTGTAACTTATGCACCGAGCTTTCTGAGAAATCGGGTGTGGGTGTAAAGGATGTTGGAAGAACGTGATACGTCTTCCGAGTTCCTTCCCTCCCCTCTGATCCCCTACACCCCCCGCTTCCCCATTTCTCTCTCTCATCTCTCTCCCCCACACACCCGCCTCTCGCCCCAACCCCCACCGCTTCTCTCCCCAACACCTCACCCCCGCCGCCACTCTCTTCTCTCCCACCCACCCCCCCACTGCTTCTCTACCTCCACCATCCCTCTCCTACCCCCGCCTGTCACCCTCCCCTTGCCCCCCCACCGCGTCTACCACCCTCCCCTCCCCCCCCACACACCGCCTCTCTACCTCCCCTCCCCCCTCCATCGCCTCTCTCCCCACTCCCCTCCCCTCTCACCCGCCTCTCCCTCCCCTCCGGCGCTCTTCCTCCCCTCCCTCACCGCCTCTCCCCCCCACCTGTCTCTTCTCTCCTCGCTCCCCCCGCCTGTCTCTCCCCCCACCCCACCCTTGCCGCCACTCTCTTCTCTCCCACCCACCCCCCCACTGCTTCTCTCCCTCCACCATCCCTCTCCAAGTCCCCTTGTCCCCCCCCCACCTCTACCCCCCCCCAATCGCCTCTCTCCCCACTCCTCTCACCCACCTCTCCCCACCGCCCCCTGCCTCGCCCCACCCTCTCCCTTCCCCCCCACCGCCTCCCCACCCCTCTCCTCTCCCTCCCACCGCCTCTCCCCCTCCCCTCCCCCACCTCTCTCCCCCTCCCCCCCACCACCTCTCTCCCCCTCCCCCCCACCACCTCTCTCCCCCTCCCCCCCACCACCTCTCTCCCCCTCCCCCCCACCACCTCTCTCCCCCTCCTCTCCCCCCCTCCCACCACCGCCTCTCTCCCCCTCCCCCCACCGCCTCTCTCCCCCTCCCCACCGCCCCCCCACCTGTCGCTTCTCTCCTCGCCTGACTCTTCCCTCACCCCACCCATGCCGCCACTCTCTTCTCTCCCACCCACCCCCTCCACTGCTTCTCGCCCTCCACCATCTCTCTCCTACCCCCGCTTCTCACCCTCCCCTTGCCCCCCCCGCCTCTGCCCCCTCCTCCGCCTCTCCCCCCTCCTCTCCCACACACCGCCTCTCTACCTCCCCATCCCCTCTCTCCCCACTCCTCTCCCCCATCCCTCTCACCCGCCTCTCCGTCCCCCATCCCTCTCACCCGCCTCTCCGTCCCCTCCCTCCGCCTCTCTCCCTCCTCCCACCCCCACCGCCTCTTCCCCCCCCCCTCTCTTCCCCCCGCTCTCCCTCCCCCCCCGTCGCCTCTCTTCTCCCCCCTCGCTCCCCCCCTCTCCGTCCCTCCCCCCCCGCCGCCTCTCCCCCTCTCTCCATCCCCCCCATCGCCTCTCTCCCTCCCCCACACACCCACCGCCTCTCTCCCCCTCCCCACCTCTCTCCCCCTCCCCTCCCCGCTTCTCTCCCCACCCCACCGCCTCTCCCCCTCTCTCCATCCCCCCCACCTCTCTCCCTCCCCCACATCCAGCGCCTCTCTCCCCCTCCCCTCCCCGCCTCTCTCCCCCTCCCCTCCCCGCTTCTCTCCCCCCCCCCCACCGCCTCTTCCGCTCCCTCCCCCCCACCGCCTCTCTACCTCCCCTCCCCCCCAATCGCCTCTCTCCCCCTCCCTCCCACCTTTCTTCCCCACCGCCTCTCCCCCTCCCCACCACCGCCTCTCGCCCTCCCCTCCCACTGCCTGTCGCTTCTCTCCTCGCTCCCCGCCTGTCTCTTCCCCCACCCCACCCGCCACTCTCTTCTCTCCCACCCACCGCCCACACTGCTTCTCTCCCCCACAGCCTTTCTCCACCCCCGCCACCACTCTCTTCTCTCCCATGCACCCACTGCTTCCCTACCTCCATCATCCTTCTCCTATCCCCGCCGCCACTCCCTCCCCCTTGCCCCCTCCGCCTCTCCCCCCTCCCCTCCCACACACCGCCTCTCTACCTCCCCATCCCCCCTATCGCCTCTCTCCCCACTCCTCTCCCCCATCCCTCTCACCCGCCTCTCCGTCCCCCATCCCTCTCCCTCCCCTCTCTCCCTCCTCCCACCCCCACCGCCTCTTCCACCCCCCTCTCTTTTCCCCGCTCTCCCTCCCCCCCGTCGCCTCTCTTCTCCTCCCTCGCTCCCCGACGTCGCCCTTCTCCCCCCCTCTCCGTCCCTCCCCCCCGCCGCCTCTCCCCCTCTCTCCATCCCCCCCAGCCTCTCTCCCTCCTCCCCCCCCCACCGCCTCTCCCCCCCACCGCCTCTCTACCTCCCCTCCCCCCCAATCGCCTCTCTCCCCCTCCCTCCCACCGCCTCTCTCACCTCCCACCTTTCTTCCCCACCGCCTGTCGCTTCTCCCCTCGCTCCCCGCCTGTCTCTTCCCCCACCCCACCCGCCACTCTCTTCTCTCCCACCCACCGCCCACACTGCTTCTCTCCCCCACAGCCTTTCTCCACCCCCGCCACCACTCTCTTCTCTCCCATGCACCCACTGCTTCCCTAC